>NC_067474.1:135631870-135851870 GCF_947179515.1 Apodemus sylvaticus
TGATAATAAACCCTCCTAACCTAAGCAAGGAATATCTTAAAGCCTGCCAGAACTTATTTAAGATGAACACAACAGTAGAGCCTCCTTGATGATGACACCTATTCATGCCAACTAAACAGCTCCTTAACAATGAAATGAAGGAAAAAAATAAAAGTAAGTACCTCCAACACACACAAAGGCAAACATTTTCCCAAGACTTTTGTGTGTATGTGTATATATTTTTTAATTGATCTTTTTTACCCTTCTTATAGCCCATGTTAGCCTTGAATTTGAGATGTGTATGTGTGTGTGTAGATAGATTGATAGACAGACAGCCAGATAAATAGACAGACAGACAGACTATACTAAGAATGCCTTGCACTCTAGAACCTGCTTTCACTTCCCAAGTGTTAGGAATACAAGAATACACCACCATACCCATCTTACGGTGCCTTTTCCTTTAAAAAAAAAAAATGTTAGTTTGTTTGATGGTTTCCCCCACCCCACCCCCGCCCCAGACAGAGTTCCTCTGTGTAGTCCTGGTTGTCGTGGAACTCACTCTGTAGACCAAACTGGCTCAAAACTCAGAGATCCATGCGCTCTGTCTCAGGAATACTGGGATTAAAGGTGTGCGTCATCACTCCCACTTTATTGTGCCTTCCTTAATATTTTACTGAGTTACTACTCATTTCAGCGAAATACAGACATTTAACACTAAGTCCTACAGATGAGGCAGCACTGATCATTATCACTGGAGGTGGTGCTTTAATATACACTAGACAGTTTTCTCTAGGATCTTTAATAGTTTTGAGTTTTGTTGTATTATTTGGATTCATTTCATGATATAACAGAATTTGTTTATGTATTTCTGATGGGTTGCTGAGCTGTTTCCAGTTTTGAGATATTACAAAAAAGGTTGTTATAAATACTCTTATGTAAGAATGTTGCATTTCTTCTGGATGCAAACCTAGGAGTAGAATGGCCAAGTTAAGAGTATGTGTTTAACTCTTGCAAATTGTCAAGTAGGTTTTCACGAGTAATTACACTACCCAACATTCTAACCAGCAGTCATTTTTAGATACCTTCTATATACCAATACTTGGAATTGTCTCTCTTTGATTTTAAGTTATTCTGGTTGACTAGAGCAGCACTCCCTGTGGTTTTAAGCTGTTACTCACAGATGACTAGTGATGCTGCACATAGGCTTAATGGCCATTGCCTTTAAAATTATACAGTAAGATTGAGCATGCTATGGTATGGGTGTAGAGACCAGCAGCTTTGTCCTCATCTTCCACCATGGATTGAACTCAGGTTTGTCAAGTGTGTGTGTGTGTGTGTGTGTGTGTGTGTGTGTGTGTGTGTGTGTGGTGTGGTGTGTCTAATATACTTCACTTAGCTAAGCCATTTTGGCAGGCCCTGCCATCACCTTTTAAGAAGGCTATTCAAGTACTTTTCCATTTTACTTTCTAATCTGAACTGACTTAGACAGTAGCTTTTACAAGACTATAAACCATCCACATGCATGTATCATTCATACATACATATACAACAGGAGAGTGAGAGACAGTATGCAGACACTATGCACAACTTTTAAAACTTTAACATTTTTCTACAGTGGCTGGACATAGGGGCTCATACCTATAATCCTGGCACTCAGGAAAATCAAAAATTTCAGGCCTAGAGTTGGAGAAGTATTTCAGTGGTTAAAAGAGTATTCTGTTCTTTCAGAGGATCAAAGACTGGTTCCCAGTATCCACTTATAATTCCAGCACCAGAAGATTCAATGCCTTCTCTGGTCTTCATAGTATACGTGCACACATGCATACAATATTTTTAAATAAGTGGGTCAGGGCAGTCTGTACTACACAGAGACCCTGTCCCAAAAGCAAATAAACAGTAAAGCATATAAATCTCTCTCCATCTTATTTTTTTTTTTCTTTTTTGTGTCTTTCACAGAACCTGGGACTCAATGATTTGGCTAAACTGGTTGAAAATAAGCTCCGGAGACCCACCTGTCTCTTTCCTGTCACAGAAGCATACTGTTCAACTTTTTACATGGGTTCTGCAGAGATGAACACAGATTCTCCTGCTTACATGACAACCACTTTACCTACTAAGACATCTCCCTGCCGATCCTTTTTAGCTTAGTTTTTGAGATGAGGTCTTAGTTTATGTACCTCTGATTTTACTGTATCAACCAAACAGGCCTCGGACTCCCCAAGGTCATCCTGCTACTGTCTACTGAGCATAGACTATACTACCATGCCCAGATACAAATCTTAACTTCTACTCAATGTCCATGTGTACTAGCTGCAGACTCCACAAGCATGATTTGTGTCTGTTTTGTACATTGCTGATGTACAAGGCATATAACAGTTCCTGTCACATTTTAGGTGTTCAGTAAACATTGTCCATTAGAAATGAGGAGGCATATACATTTCCACTTTTGTAGGTAAACGAAAATGAAGAACTCATTGGCTTTATTAAAAATACTTTCAGTACTTTGTGTCTTTCTATCACAATCCCCCCCTACTTTTTGTATCTGAAAATCCTTTTTCTTCTAGGATAGTGTTTAATGCTGCAACACTTTAATGCCCCAACCAGAAAATTATTTCACTGCTAGTTTGTAACCGTGATTTTGCTACTGTTATGAATTGTAATGTAAAATCTAATGAGACCCACAGGTTGAGAACTGCTGCTCTAAGGGATACACAGGCTACCCCTGTGTATCCAAAAAAGGGATCAAAAAAGAATTTTGAGAACTAGTATCATCAAGGGTTCTACAGACAATATAAATATTGACTCAATATAAATACTGACTCACTTAAAATAAAGACAGGTGGATTTCTGAGATCAAGATCAGCCTGGTCTACATAATGAGTTCTAAGCTTGCCAGAGTTACATGGTAAGGCCCTGAATCAATCAATCAATCAAATCAATCAATCAATCAGTCAGTCAGTCAATCAATCAATTACACAAACAAACACACACACACACACACACACACAATAAAAGAGTTAAATAAAAAGAGAACAAAAGGAAATAATTTCAAGGAAGGCAGACAAGGAACAAAAAATAAATATCTATGCAGAGAGTGAGACCTTGAATTCTTTTTGAGATTGTCTTTTCCTGACAGCTCTCAGCTTCCAACAGAAGTTACATCTAGAAACAGGCAGACACTGGATGACCTGAACTTTGCCTCTATGTAGGTGCACCAAGTAAAGAGTGTGCTCCATCACTAAGCTGTGAAACCTTGTGAGAGCTGAAAACTAATAATCTTGGAAAGGAAATACCACCATTATGTCTACAAAGTATACCTGTGTTCCGACAGAGGAAGATCACAATTACATATCAGCTTGGCAGAGGTCCATTGGTCCAAAGCTTGGGAGAGGAAAAGTTGCTTGCCCTAGTTTTACCAATGTGAGTCTGCATTACCTGAAGAGTACGACGCTTGTTATCCTCTGTGTGGATCCAAGCTCGAAGAGTCAGCTCAGTGATAAAAATCTGGGCTGCCTTAGCAAACAGCACAGGGGCTTCTGCACTGATCATCTGTAAGAGATTGTAGGACTGTACTGTTAACCACCAATAAAGCATTCAAGCCAGTCAGCCTCTGGCTTGAAGCAAACCATAGACAAGATATAAAAAATAAGGTGGTAGCCTGTGGAGAGTCCAGAGTACAATAATCCCCAAGTAGGAGTAAGACACAGTACCTATCACTGCCAGGTCAAGGCATGGTGTTTACTTTTGGCCTTGGTCAATGTCTTTGACCATCCTCCTTAGACCCTTGGTTTTCTTGCCTCCACCTCCCAAATGCTGGGATACAGCCTTTCGGAAAAAAAAAGTAGAATTTAAGAAAGTAAAGTGGTGTAGCCAGAGCTATAGAGCCAGCGAGTAGCAGAGTTTAGATCTGAATCCCCAAAAAATATTTGAGAAAAGACGACAAAAGCCTGGGCACCAATGGATTGGGATCAAATCTTGTATTTCTCACTATTCTGGCTTTAGTTTTTTAAACTTAAAAATAAAACAAACTTTTGGTGTTACTAAGGGAAGTAAGTACTCTGTGTATCCAGCAGAGTGCCTGACATGTACTAAGCTATCTTAAAATGTCTGACTACAACCAAAGCTGTAAAGAGCAGCTGTGGACAGAGTTAAAGATATATAAGCACAAGGATCCTGGTTCACAACATAGGTGGTCAACTCACCTTTGTGCATACTTCTAGAGCTGTGTAGTGTGTAGACAAGGTGGCACATATCTATAATCCCAGCACTCAGGAGGCAGAGATAGGATAACCAAGAGTTATAGCCAAACCTGGGCTATATAATGAGGTGACACCTGTCTCAACAAAACAAACAAACAAACAAACAAACAAACAAATGCACAGAAGATAATAAAAGGAAAGTGCTATAAGAACTTAATTTTCCTTGAAAATTCAAAGATGTTACACATTTTGAAAGGCAAAGAGACAGAGCTATTCTTCCCTAAGAATCATAATCAGAGGTAAACTCCTAGGGGGGAAAATGGCCAGGAATTAATACTTTCACAAGTACAATTTACTCATGGTTTGTTTGTTTTTAAAATGATCAAAATATCAAAAAGGTACATGTGGTAGTTTGGAGTGAGAATGGCCTCCATAGGACTCAGATATTTAAATATGTGGTCCCCAGTTGGAACTCTTTGGGAAGGATTAGAAGTGTGGCCTAATCCAGGAGGTACGTCACTGGGGGCAGGCTTTAAGGTTTCAGTCTCTCAGCCTAGTGCTTGCGACTTAAGATGTAAACTCCACCCCCGAACAACTGAAGTGAGGGCTGCCCCTCAATCTTCTGCCTGCTGTGGATCCCATTCCCTTCACTGGCCCTCTTAGGAAAGGATGCACCTAGTCCTGCAATGACTTGATGTGCCAGAGCAGGGTGAATACCCAGCGAGGGCCTCACCCTTCTCAGAGGAGGAGGGGGAAAATATGGTGGAGGGGCTGCAAGGGGGGAACAGGAAGAGGAGGCTGCGATCAAGATGTCAAGTGAATAAATAAATTAATTAATGAAAAAGACGTGAGTTCCAGCAAGGAGGTTGTGGTGAGTACCTTTAATTCCAGTACTCAGGAGACAGAGGGAGGTGGATAGCTGAGTTCAAGGTAGCCTAGTTTACAGTTCTAAGACAAATTAAAGTTAGGGCTATACAGAGAAACTTTTGTTTTGGAAGGGGCAGAGAAACAGAGAAACAAACAAACAGTGAGCTCCTAGCAACTGCTTGCACCATATCTGCCTGCCTATTGCAAGCTTCCTGACATAGTGAACATGGATTCTAATCCTCTGAAACTATAAGCCCAAATAAACCCTGTTATAAACTGCCTTACTCACAATGTCCTATCGCAACAACAGAAAAGTAACTAAGGCAGTGCAGTATCATCCTTAGAAATGTCTTACAGCTCAGAAGGTTTGAGATTATAGTAAGTGCTGAGAGGAGAGCAATGTTTTATTGAACTAATGTATGCAAATGTTTACACTGATCTCAAAGCAAACACTAGGTATCTGGGAGGGAAAAAAATCCCATGATAACCCAATTTTCAAAGAAACATTATTCAATAACTAAAACTGTTCCATTTATGGTCACTTCAATTTAGATAAAAGCCAAATAAAAACATAAGTAACATATCATAATTTTTTTTTTTTTTTGCTGTTAAACCTTGAGCTCTAGAGGAATGATCAGTACTCATACTTTTAGCTCTAATATGAACCTAATATAAAAATAATGCAAATTCACCTTCACATCTTCATCCAGTTTCATAATCTTCTTAATACGAGCCAGTGGGAGTTCCTGTACTCGGAAATCTTTCTGAAATTGAGCAATAAGAGGCACATGAGTGTGGAGAGGCTGACAAAGCGGCTAAGTACAGGCAGTGGCAGGCAGACCAGTATAGATCCCAGCTCAGGAAATATAGCAGGGAACGAGGGACATATAAACAAAATACAAGCTCTAAACAAAATTCTTCCTTAGCCCTTGCAGAGCTCCAAACTTTCAGACTGCCCTCATAAAGGAAAGCCAGCCACTAACAGGTTCTTTGCCTCTGCTTAGAAGAAGTTCATCTCAAGTATCCCCTCTGCTTTCCTTTTCTGTAATCAAGTTACTAATGTAGAACGAGCAGATTAAAATAAAATCTCCGTATTCCCTGTCCTGATAGTTCTTTTGTGTTTCTCTGAGACAAAATCTCATTACTGGCCTCAAATTCTGCCATTGCTGCAGAGTGCCCTCCTGCCAGTTCTCTATTCTGTGGGGAACCTAAAGATGAAGGTAAATTCACCAGCTGTCTTCTAGAACCACGACTGCTACTTTTTCCTTAAACAGAAACGGGAGAGAGAAAATACACTATACTGGCTAAGATGTAATAAAATACTTTTTTTGAGTGTCATCACTCAATTTATGTGCAATTTAAGCCTCACCCTCTCTTGCTGTCTTTTGAAACTACTGGTAAACATGTTCAAGAGTGGATATAATTCTAGAAATAAAAATTAACCTTGAAGAGAAGACATGGCTCTCTAAACCCAATATGATCACCTGGGTATCCATATTATCACGATATGGAAAGAGGAACTATTATTTGAGACTTGATAACAATTAACAAGCACAAGTAAATTTTCTTTTCTGAAACAAACAGAAAAGTCTAAGTATGTGTCAAAGAAGGCGGTCTAGAAAAATATCACCAGGCTTCCCAGAATCCCATGCCTAGGGGATAAGGGGAGGCTTTATAGAAGAAAAAAATTAGGATAACATATCTAAAAGAAAGCAAAGAAAACAGGGTATGGTGGTGCATGGCCTTAATCCCAGCACTCAGGAGGCAGAGGTAGGTGGATCTACTTGAGTTTGAGGTCAGCCTGGTCTACAGAGTGAGCTGCAGTTGCAGAACAGCCAGGACTATACAGAGAGACCCTGTCTCAAGCAAACAAACAAACAAACCAAAACACTGAACCAAACAAAAAGAACAGGAACTGGCAGCATAAAGGAACACCTTCAAGGCAGAAACTTAAAAACAAAAACAAACAAACAAAAACCCCCCAAACCCCCCCCAAGAACCAAAAACCCCAAATGTCTCTACATAGACCAACAAAATACTCAAGATACTTGGAGATACTCAGCTCTACAAATTCAAACATCACCTTTTTATCTTTCTCTTTTCCAAATTTGATACCATTCCCCATGAAGCCTCTACTATAACTAACCTTGGGAGTGGTAGAGATGGAGATGTCTAGTTTATTACAATTTTACTGGGAGACAGGAGACACTATTTTTAACCTTATTTCTGCTCCTCTTTCATTTAACTCATTCCTACACCCCAACCTAACTTATGACACCTCTAACTATGTGAATGCACAATCCTACCCCTATTGTTGAGAAACTTGTAGTTTGCCAAAGATAGTCATCTCAAAAACATTACACAGACTCTCTCTTACACTAGAGAGCACAAAGTCCCACAGGGACACAAAGAAGGAAATAATAGCTGTCAAATTGGGTCTAGAGGAAAAGAGTTGGGAAAAGTTCCATAGGAAAGGTGAGATAGAAATTATGTACAAGTGATACAGACTTGTATTCTCAGAGAGAGAAAAGCGCAGCACTCCCACCTGCATGCAGTGTGAGAGGTGAGGTGTGACCTGAGAGCAAAGGAGAGCAGGAGAGAGGGGGAGTTGGACTGGAGGCATTTTTTTTAAATGTTTAACCACTGCAATCTATCCTTTGCCTTCTTACTGGTATAGCACATCACACAAGACAATACTACCCAAAAATACCAGAGGAAAGGGATGTAACTTTCAATTCCCTGGATACATAGAGCCCATGATCGTAAGAGTTAACTCTCTTGCAAATGTACTGCCATTTGTCATTTAAAGTCATCTCCACAGAATTTTTCCAAAGCCCAGAGTTGATATCTCTCTCTCTCTCTCTCTCTCTCTCTCTCTCTCTCTCTCTTTCTTTCCCTCCCTCCCTCCCTTGCTCCCTCCCAAATCTAAAAGCCTTTCTAGTCCTCCGTAGCAGTCTGTAATCCCAGTTTTTTCTAAATGTAAATATAAAACTACCTTCTAAATATTTTACATTTATCCACATATATTAATTCTGCTTTCAACCTTGGTCATAGAAGCTCTTTTTACTTGTCAAGTGCTGAAAATAATTGACTTTTGAGTATCTCTCCCTCAATGGGACATTTTATTGATCCTTCAAAGACTCGGGGAAATTGTAGTAAAAGGGTTAAGAAGAATGTAAGAGCTGAAGGACTCAAGAACTCACAGCACCCATGGTTACTTGTAAGATCAAGCCAGTCAGGCTAGAGAGATGGCTCAGAGATTAAGAGCACTGACTGTTCTTCCAAAGGCCCCGAGTTCAATTCCCAGTAACCAAATGGTGGCTCACAACCACCTGTAATGGAATCTGATGCCCTCTTCTGGTGTGTCTGAAAACAGCTATAGTGTATGAATGTTTATTAAATAAATAAGTATTTAAAAGTAAAAAGATCAAGCCAGTCAACATTTCATCATGGACAAGAGGGACTCATGCAGATCCAACTCTAACTGGGGAGTTATTGGAAACTGAGGGCTGCTGCAGAAAGGAATGCCATTTTTCTTTAAAGATGCATTGTGTGAAAAAATAGATCATAACAGGGAGTTTTGTCAGGCATGTGGTTAACTGTTCCTGAAAACAGCCTGGTTTTCTATACTTCCATCCTAGCTTTCTAGATACATATAAGAGCCCAAGGTAAGTTTGCAGAAAAGGAGGTCTCTCCGCTACTAGCTTACTGAAGCCCCACACTGGTTTTATGTCACCGGGCAGCACAGTGAGAGTGAACAGCATTGACTCCTCTCCCAGTTGACTCAAGAGGAAGGACTAACCCAAACTCTTCCTGTTTTTTAGGAACTGGATGAGTAAACTGCAGAAGACTATCTCTGAACACTGTCATGCTTCTGACTATAATCTGAGACGACATTTAAATTACTGCTGTATTACAGTGCCAAGTTTCATGAGACCTGAAATTACTCAAGTTGAAAGCCAAAGAAAAGTTAGTAGTAGGTTCCAAGCTACACTACAGAATCCCGAGGCTTAAGTAACAGAAATCTCTTTTACTAAGCCCACTGGGTCACTCCAGAAAGTCAAGATTCTCATCCTTCTGAAAATAATAATTCTAATAGTTGGCTTCATTTTGGAATTGTCTAGGGGAAGCTTTTGAAAATCAAGTTGCCTGTGCTCTGCTGCAGACTGACAAAATAGAACTCAGAAGTAGAATCCTGACATCAAGGGGTTTTTTGTTGTTGTTGTTTGGTTTTTGTTTTTAAACTCCCTTCATAACTATCATTAAGAATGAGGGTTAAAAGTCACTCTATTAAGTCTGCAAAGCACAGATGTACAGGATGAGCTTATAGCATTTGGTCTGTATGGGTTGTTGTTGAAGAGGGTTGCTGGAGGGATGGCTCGGTGGTTAAGAGCACTGACTGCAGTTCTGAAGGTCCTGAGTTCAAACCCCAGCAACCACATGGTGGTTTACAACCATCCGTAATGAGATCTGGCATCCTCTTCTGGTATGTCTGAAGACAACTACAGTGTACTTAATATAGAAATAATAAATAAATCTTAAAAAAAAAAAGAAGAAGAAGAGGGTCTCATTGTGTAGTTCTGTTTGGTCTGGAACTACTATGTAGACCAGGCTGACTTTGTACTCACAGAGACACACCTGCCTTTACTTCCCTAGTGATGGGAATAAATGAAGCTACCATGCCTGACCCAAGACCTATTTATTTTAAAGATTTATTAATCTTTATTCATTTTATGTGTATGAGTACTTTGCCTGCATGTATATCTATGGACTATGTAATTGCCATTCCCCAGAGACCAGAAGAGGGTTGCATCCCCTAAGACTGAAGTTATATGGCTGTGAGCTGCTATGTGGATGCTGAGAGCTGAGTCCATGTCCTCAGGAAGAGCAGCCAGTGCTCTTAAACACTGAGCCATCTCTTCAGTCCCCAGGGCCTGTCTTTTAACAGTCTGTCAGTCTTCCATGTTCTTGCTTATTTACATGATTTGACTGTCATGTTAGAAATATCCATTAGTCCTTGCCTGGTTAGGACTTGGTTAATATGACTTGGCTATCATGTTAGAAATGTCTTTGTCCAACCTAGAAGTGTTCAGCATGAAAAGATGGAAATTTAAATGACTTAATTACTAAATTATAGCTATCTAAAGTTTGAAGCAGACATAGAGAGTAAGTCAGGGGAAGATCAAATTTCTCAAGAATCAGGATCCTCACCATTTGTCCAATCTACTCTAAATTTGCTTTCTCTTCTTCACTCTTAAAGAGGTCCTGATGATTATAAAATTCAATGACAAGATGTCTACTATGACTTTACATGGTGCTAAATGCTTGTAATTCTAATGTTTGGAAGGCTGAAAGGACCCCACCCTCACCCCACAGAAGTGAGAGGGACAGACGGTAGAGGGAAATCTGGATTCTCAATGAGATCCCCACTTAAAAGAGTATGAAAAATCTGTTATTGACTGTTCCTAGAGCCTTGGTGAACAGGGATATATAATGTTTTCTGTAATCACTGAGGGGCATGAATATCCGCTAGAATTTGTAACTAACTTCATCCCCATCTGAACACTTGGATTTACGGACAATTACAGAGCCCTTTAGAGTTCAGAACAGGGAGGTTAAATTGTGATGAAAGATAAATTGCTATGTTAATGTGAATTAAGTAATGACTAAGGACAAGTATGTTCAATACATCATGAAATATACCTTGGTTACTTACTTTGGAACAATCAGAATTTCAATTTAAACACACACTTTTACAAATATTCTTATTCTACTTATACTTGGATAACTTATGCATAATAGGGTTTTTTAAATCTGCTCAACATTTTAAAGTATCTACTTAAAAGGGACTGACACATCTGGGAAAGTCTGCTATCAATTTGGTGTGGTGATATACTTCTGGAATTCCAGGCCTTGGGAAGCGGAGACAGAAGAATTGCTGCAAATTCAAGGCCAGCCTGGTCTACACAGTGCAAATCTAAACTGATCAGGGCTGTATAACAACATCTTGTCTCAACTCCCTTCCTTCAAAAGTCTAATATTAAGCACCACTGCGTTCTGGAAAGATACAAAATAAGTGCTGACATGCTGCACAGGCAGAGGTATAGTGAGAGAAACAGAGATCTTCATGTGCTGCAGGCCTGAGAACTAACCACAGGTCTCACTCTTAGAAAGGAAACAAGCACCCAACCTCACTCTCTTGTGGAAACCTGGAACTAACATGGCTCTGTACTAAGTCTGAAGGGAGAAGTTGAACTCATTCAATCATTCATTATGCGGTTATTCATATGTCAGCCATTCTCCTAAGCAGATGTTACAGCCAGTAGAGATCTAAGGAATCAAGGTACATGAGGAGACAACTTTAGTTAAGTTAATGGAAAAACAAGTAAAGACAACTTCCTTCTTCCATTTCTTTCTCTTCACCTACAAAACTTGAACCAGAAGGGTACTCATGTTGCACCAGCCTGATTTAAATCTAATAAAGTACATAAATTCAAATAAACATAACCATTAGATTATATATGTGATGGTTAATCTTGGCTGTCAACTTTACTGAATCTGTTATCGACTAAAATACAAACTGCTGGGATACTGTGAAAGATTTTCTTGATCAGATTATTTGAAGCAGGAAGACCCACCCCTAAATTTGGGTGGCACTTTCTCGTAGCAGCCTACACAAAAGTACATGGAAGAAAGAACCTTTGCCTTTTGTCTGTTTGCCTCACTGTTAATGGCTAGTTCATCTAGCTACAACATGTCCTCTGTTGATATGAGAACCAACTTCTTCATGATTCCAAGAAAGACTGAAGCTCAGCAGCCCTCCAGGCCTTCAGCACCATTACTGGGTCTAACTGCACAACTGCCAGATTCATGGCTTCTCTAGTGTTAAGACAACACTCATTGTTGGACTACCTGGATTGCATCCTGTAAACCAATCTAATAAACCATATGTGTGTGTGTGTCAGAGAATTCTGACTATTAAAATTAAAGATTATCTTCCAACAATCTGTGCAAAATACCCTAGACTTCCGACTTTATAAATTCCATTTTTATCCCCTCTGTTTACTCTATCAGAAACAGCATAGATAAAATACTGAAAAGAAACTTCTGGAAATCCATTGTGAGCACAGGCCACTCAAAAAAGGTCCAGCCAAGCTCAATAATCCAAAACCACCCTTATGTGAACAAAGACCACCCAGTGGTACACTCAGAACATTAATTACCCCTATGTTAATACCTGATAAATACTCAATGGGTATTTATCACAGTACCAAGTTAATTTGTTACTTATTTGCAGTTTGTCTTGTGAGAACACATTTTCCAGGAGGTCAATGATCTAGTCTGTTGAGTGTTATTACTAGAGCCACAGAACACAGTACAGGACAAAATGGGTGAAAAATAAGAATTTGGTGAAAAAAAAAAACAAATCAATCTTGTTTACCAGAGTATAAAGGTACTGAACCTAAGACATTAGCTCCATGTCAGGAAAAAAATCCAGCATTTGATCTACAGAATGCTGATGCCTCCAAGGCAACAACGGCACAAGACACAGGGAGTTCCTTCCATACTGGCTACGACACCAAAATGAATGTTCTCCATAAAAAACGTGACAGTGTCTTCTGAAAATATTTCTGTTTTATCATACCTTTCTCCTACTGCTACCTCTGGACCACATACTGCATTCCTACCCCAATCTTTACTATATAAACCTTCTTGTTTTTCCTCTAAACACAGGTCCTTTCCTCTACAACTCCAGGTCTTTGCCCATGCTCTTTTTGCTACCTAGCATAGAACTATTTCCCCAACCCATCCATGTGGCTAATGGTCACTCATTTTTCAAGACACAATAAAAATAAACATGTTGTTCTTTTTGTTTCTTATTAAATTTTATCAAAGTTCAAGTTATCAGGTTGGTAGCAAGCACTTTAGCAGCTGAAGCACCTCAGCAGCCCTATATACTGTCATTTAAAGCCTTCTCTAGCTCAACCAGAGAAAAGCAGGCACTACACTGTCTCCAGGCCTCCCACAGTGCATTCCCTTTTATTGCTTCAGGACTCACCACTGTGACTGTGTCCATAAGTACCGAGTGAATAGTTATTGACTAATATTACTTTAGTTGCAATTAGAAGATGGCAAGCTCCTTAAAAGTGTGGTTATATCTGATTTCTCTATGTTCACAGTTATCAATAGAAGATTTTAGCTCAAAGGGACACCTGCTAGTCTATGAGGTTTGTTTTTGTTTTGGGGTTTTTTTTTGATAATAGTTACTAAAAAATTGCTATTGGCAGTTAGTGAACAA
Organism: Apodemus sylvaticus; assembly: GCF_947179515.1. Lineage (NCBI taxonomy): Eukaryota > Metazoa > Chordata > Mammalia > Rodentia > Muridae > Apodemus > Apodemus sylvaticus. The sequence continues at coordinate 135,645,215 of NC_067474.1, forward strand.
AGGGCAGGATGTTGCTAAACAACCTAAAAAACATAGGAGGATAGACCCTTAGAACAAACATCTCATAATGCGGCTACTGAGAAACCCTAATCTAAGTATATGTTTTAACTAAGTGTACCTAGTACTGTAAGTGCTGGCTCACAGCAGCTCTCCAGCTGAATAAGCTGTCCAATAGTGTTCACCAAAATTATAGAAATTTGGTACAGCTAATAAACTAGGCTCTAACTAAAGAAAACAGGCTGAGACTACTCTAGGAAGGTACAACCTCTGCTTCTCTCTGTATGCTAAAAGAGCAGTTTCACATGAGCCTGCCTCCAAGCAGAACATCTGAACAGACAGCCACGTAGTCACAAACACACCTTCGTACTGCTTCCTACAAGTTAAATTCTATTTTTATTTCCTAACATACAGGTCAGATATACACTATGCCTTTGTGAATATGCTTGAAAACAAAAGTGTTCATGTCTTGTTTCTACTGATCTGTTTTTGAGGCTCATTGCTCTTCCTTACCACTGTTAAGTTTCGGATTTCTTCCATGACTCTGGGCCAGAAGGACTGGAGGCTTTGCTGGGCATCACTGCTGCTGGTACCGCCAAACCCTCCTTCTGTGGACATTTTCACAACTAAAAACACACATAGACACAAGCACATTAGAAATATAAAGTCATACTTCCTGTCCAGGTTAGTTATTTATCTTTCTACAGATGTTTTCACTGGTTTAATTGTTTCAGTGTTAAGGTCTATGCTGTGCTGATAGGTTTTCTGGCATAGATTATTACATCTTCACATAAGACATTTAAAGCAAAATTTTCCTAGATTACCTCACAGACTATCAAAAAGTTCCAATTTAGAAAATCAAGTATTGAGCCAGGCAGTGGCCATGCACACCTTTAATCCCAGCAGGGAGGCAGAGGTAGGTGGATCTTTGTGAGTTTGAGGCCAGCCTGGTCTACTGAGTGAGTTCCAGGACAGCCAGGGCTACACAGAGAAGGAGGCAGAGGAAGGAGTAATGTGAACCAGAGGTTAACTTCCCATGGGAATGTCCCCACAGAATGGAAAAGCACCAATGGTCCAGTCTAATCCATAATTTTCAGCATCATTCTCTTCAAAGCTCTCTTAAGTTATCCATAGCTGCTCATACTCCATGCCACAGCCTATAGCATTTATGTAGGGGATTGATGATAAACAGAACAGAAAGCTAAGAGTTTTAGAAAATAACAGTAATAGTCACATTTATTTTTATTTGTTAGACAATAAGACTCTATTTCTCTGAGTTTCTGATGTTATTACTCCTTCTTATTGCCAATAAATCTATCTTAAATAACACTGAAAGTGCTAAAGGTACAACTGGTAATTAAGTGGGTAGTGTGAAACTGAGCACTCCCTAATAGTTTCATAACCCCTGCTTTACATTGGTACAATACCAAACAGTGCACAACAATTAGAAGCTTTAAAGATAGTTGAAGCCATAATCCTACTATGTCTGAGGTGCAAGCAGAATGAGGAGTTCAAAGTCAGCTTTGGCTAAATACCTTGCCAGCTTGCCAGCCTGCACTACATGAAATTTTGTTTGGTTTTCTTCTTTCTTTTCTTTCTTTTCTTTTTTTTTTAAAGGGTGTGTGTGTGTGAGATGGTTCAATGGGTATCCAGTAAAAGGAAGGAACTGCTTCCTCAGGTTGTCCTTTGACTTTCACATGTGTGCTGTAGCACAAATAAATGTTGAGGGCAAAAGAAAAAAAGATAGGTGAAAGAAGTCGTGGATTAAACTCATAACAAAGAAAGGAAGATCAGAACCTACATTTTTCCAACTACTTTGTAATGTAGTAAGGGAAATGAAAACATTCCCCCAGTAGCCAGAACTGTAAATAATACTGCAAAGCATTTTTAAAACTAGTTAAAACACTTACCTGGCAAGCTTTTAACTTAAGGACAAGGAACCTTTGATTATCTAAGGAATTCCTATTGCAGGGAATTACTTGAAAATGTCTAATATCCCAATAACAGGGCACGGGGAAGTGCTATGTAAGCTATTTAGAACTAATTCTGCAGGGTTAAAAGAGAAGCACCAGAGCCAGGTTTCACATGAGCTAATATATAATGCACGATATTTCATTCTACCTCCCAGAGGGTCTCACTATGTACCTCTGGCTGTCCTGAAATTCACTATGTAGACTAGGTTGGCCTCAGATCTGCTAGAATTAAAAGCATACTAGGATTAAAGGAATGAGACCCTACACCAGGCTTCAAATATGTGGCTTGCTAGGCTTCGTGTATGTACAGTTGGGCAGGCAATTCTCCACTAGCAGAGTGGAATGGCTAGTAAATCTAGGTTTAAACTGTGAGTCTGCTCAAGTCACTGCTAAATGTTTGTTTGGGACTACACAACCTACCTAATCCCCTCACCCCCATTTTTCTTTTAAAGAAATAAGTGTGTGTAGGGAGGCATGACAGTTAAGACTTCAAAGCAGATTTCACTCTGGTGTAATGGCATTAGTGGATGATGATGTAATGGGAAAAATGGCTGAAGCCAATTTCTGATGCTGGAGGGCTATAAACAGCTCTATACATCAACAGGAACTCTTTAAGTATCTGGGAAGCAATGTAATCTTAAGAGTTTTTGGAAGGAGTTAAAAGGAAGTGTTGAATCACAAATGGAAATGACTAGATAAAAATCTCAAGTCCTCAATACCTACAGAGATCCCATACAACACAGTTCATGGCACTTCACTTACACCCACAGGGCCCCAGAACACAGAAATCATTGGAAAAAAAATGTTTTAAGACAGCCATTGCACATTGTCCAGGCTAGCCTAGAACTCTTCATATATCCAAGGATGACTTTGAATTTCTGATCCCCTTGCCTTTACTTCCAGAGTACTGACATTATAAGCATATGTCACCTCATCGTGTGATATTCATATTGGGAACCAAACTCAGGCTTTGTGTTTACCAGGTAAACATTTTACTGAGCTACATCTCCAGCTTCACGGAAAGAATTTTAATTTAGTTCTATTAATAATTTCCTATGAAATATTCATGGCAAGAGAATGATAATCAACCTTTTGTTAAATAGGCAAATTTTTAAAAACATTTTTCTAGTCAGATGTGGCAGTACACACCTGTAATCATAGCCTTCAGGAGGCTGAGGTAGAGTTCAAAACTAGCCTAGGCTATTAAAAAAAAAAAGGCAAAGCACTTGCCTAGCATTCACATAACTCTTAAGTTCCTTACTACCACACACAAACATAATATATTTAAAATAAAAGATGGTGGCTCATACATATCATCTCAGCACTTAGGGTCTGGAGAAGGAGTATCTGGAGTCCAGAGGGCAGTCCTGGCTACTGAGTGAGACCATATCTTAAACAAACAAAAACAAACAAAACAAAACAAAAACCCAGAAACAATCTAAGTTTTGTTGCAGGGAACCATGGCTAGGTGTGATTGTTACTGTGCAGATTGTTACCCAGTTAAGGAGAATCCATACTGCTATTAGTAATATCTTTCCTTTACCTGCTGTTGGTGACTAGTTTTCACTGGAGTAGACACCTATGAGATTTTAAGTTTGGTAAGCTTTAACTGTTTCCTTCAAAACACACATTATATTATAAGGGTACATGGACTAGCTTTTAAAATTTACACTGTATCTCAAGCAATACAGTTCATAAAAATTTTGTTTTCAGTGTTTATTCACTGAAGTATAATTTAATATTAATGTAACACAGACAGCCTAACTATAAACACAAACTAATTCTGCTGGCTAAATACTCAAAAGGGGATGGGGAGAAGTAACCTGAATTACTTTAGTAATTAGCATAAATGACAACTGAATTGATCTTGCTACAAAATTAGTTCATTTATAACCTCTACACTCCATGGGAAAACATGCAGGGTTCATTTGGGTGATGAAACACACATTTAAATTAGAAGAATTATTCCTAATACCAGCATTTAGGAGGTAGAAGCAAAGAATGGGAAAGTTTAGGTCAACCTGGGCCACATAATGAGACCATGTGGGAAGTTAGGGAAAATTGGGAGCTTTAGCATTCTTTTCATTCTATGTTAAGTCATTTCCTACCACTGGATAAAGCTATTTATATAACACAGACAAAGATAAAACTGTCTTAAGACCAAGCACATTAACTTACATCACTCTTATAAAAAATGCAATATAGAATTTCTCAGATTTAATTCATTATTGATATTGAATTTATTATTCATGTTCATTAATTAGTTTTTAAGTACTTGAATAAGACTTGTTTAATGAGCTGAAGTACTCAGTAGTCGTTTCTAGAAGTATTTTCAACTCCCAGTATCTATTAATTTGTCTGATTTTAAATTAACTGATTTTATAAATGGTTTCCTTTTCAAAGCTAAAGAGGAAAGACTCAACCCATCATGAAAATATTGTTTCCGTAATGCTGAAATCAAATTTCTCTGAATACCTTCAACCTAGTAGTATCTCCTTGAGTCTGCTCTATGTATTAGTCATCGCTGGTTTCTTTATAGCAACTAGCACACGGTAAGGTAGCTGAGCAGTATTGCCTCTCTAGGAAAAAGGGAAGCCTGAACAGCTTGACCTGAAAGGGACTAGGATTGCCTGAATAACCATAGAAGTGGTTACATAGGAATTTCAGAATGAAGAGTTTTTCTCAGGCTGGTAAGATGACTTATCAAGTAAAGGTGGTTCCTTCCTGAATCCCTTGCCTTAGTAGTGTGGCACACACCTTTATCTCCAGCACTTGGGAGATAGAGGCAGAAAAATCTCTGTTGAGTTTCAGACCAGCCAAGCTCTTCAAACTCTTGGGGGGAAAATCCATGTGGCTTTCAACCAACCCCCTATAACTCCCTCCAAAGGCTCTCTTAAAAAAGAATAAACTACCTCAGGTGAACTTCATATAAAAGAAATAATAGAAAGAGCCACACACATCCAAGAATTTTGCCTTGGTAGTTGTAAAGCAGTTAAGAATGCAGGAAGCACAGGATGCATGTACTTAACAACCAGAAACCGTTTTAAGTTAGAGCCTCTTTTCAAAAAGCACTTAAAACAGACTCTGGTAAGGAGGAGGGGCAAACACCTCTGTTTGGCTTAAACATTACCAAAAAAGTAAGAAACTACAACTGGGCTTAGTGATGCAGACCTGCAGTCTCAGCAAGAGGGAGGCCTGCAGCAGAAGGATCACAAGTTCAAGTCTTGCCTGGGCTATGGAGAAAGTTCAAGGCTCTGTTGAGGCTATGAAAGGTGTAGGTTAATTGTAGAGGACTTCTCTAATATTCATGAGGTCTAGGTTCACAGTACTCTTTAAAAAAAAAAAGATTTATTATTTCATCATGTATGTGGGTACACTGTTGCTGTCTTCAGACACACCAGAAGGGGGCATCAGATGCCCATTACAGATACCATGTGATTGCTGGGAATTGAGCTCAGGACCTCTGGAAGAACAGTCAGTGCTCTTAACAGCGGAGTCATCTCTCACAGCTCCTTACAGTACTCTTATATTCAATCTAAAAATGCAACAAAAAACAAACACCAAAGCAGGAAACAATAAGATTCAATTGGATCATTAACAATAGGTATTTATTGGCAAATGACACCTGTTACTTTGTCATTCTTGAAGAAAAAGGAACTATGTATGTATGCAGTTTGTGAAAGATCTCTAAAGCAGAATGTGCCACCTGATGACTCTCTTGGAAGCCCAAGATATAGCTCAGTAGTACAGCACAGAGAGGATGGTTCTCTTGTTATTAGTCATGGTCTTGATTTTGACTGGAGCCATTTTCATCAAATCACCATTAGTGATAACTAGATATGGTATGGGATATACCAAAACCAGCCTCATAATATGAGAAATAAAGCCAGACTACCTGGCTACAGAACAAGACCCTGTTACAAAAATCAAAGTAAGAAAAATAAGTGTTGTGCTGCACACCTGTAATCCAGCACTCAAGATGATGTCAGTAGGAGAATCACTCCAAACTGGAGGTTATAATGAATTCCAGTAAGTAAGGAAAGATACAAAGAGACTTAAGGCTTGAGTGGCAAGACTGTTCAACAAATTGAGGAACTTGCTATGCGCCTAGCAATCTCAAGGTCACTGGAACCCAAATAGCAAAATCAACTCCTTGACTTCCACACATGTGCCATGGCATATGAGTACCCCCACACATACACAAACACAAAAAATGTAATTTTAAATAAGTTTTAGCCAGGCGTGATATCATGCACCTTTAATCCTAGCATAAGAGACAGAGGTGGGTGGGCCTCTGAATCTGAGACCAACCTAGTCTATATAGTGTGTTCCAGGACAGCCAGAGCTACAAAGATAAACCTAGTCTCAAAAACAAAATAAAAGAAAACAAAATAACAAACAAATAAGAAACAAAAAACATAACAACCTTAAAATAAAATTAAACCAAAAACTTCCTAGTCTTTATTGCACTATTTGATAGAGTCTTCTAAAACTGTACCTTTAGGTTTTTAACTATTTCTTGCCATGTACTTCATTCTCCACACTGCTTAGGAGGGTGGAGGCAAGAGTTTAAGGTCAACCTCGGCTACATAATGAATGGCAGCCTGGACTACATTAGGCCCTGTCTTAATAAACAAACAAACAAACAAACAAACAAACAAAGCCTACCCACAACAAAACTGTTAGAGGAAAACAGAAACCCAACACAGGAAAACATACTCTCTCCACATTCAAGGCAGAGGCCAAAAGATTAAGAATTTCAGAGATCTTGAAAGTAACCTGTGCCATACTGTGAAAACCTATTAAAAACAAGAACAAAAAAAGGCCACTTGATCAATGTTGTTTACTGCTAAAAGGCTGACCAAACCTGTTTTTTAAAAATAAAAAAAAAACAAAACAATGCTCTCCCTATTAAATGTAAACAAATCTTAGACCTTTACTGTGAAAAGCAACCATATGTGTTGGTAATAACACACACACACACACCTGTGTGCTCTATATGTGCAGTGCTCTCAGAGGCCAGAAGAAAGAGTGCTGATCCTTTGGAACTGGAGTTAGATGCTGCTGTGATCTCCCATGCAAGTGCTAGAAACAGAACTAGGAATCAAGTCCTCTGAAAGAGTAACAAGTTCTCTTAAGCATGAACCATCTCCATAGTCCCATATCATTACCTATTGATGTCTCCAATCCTGCCTGCATAGGTCTTTTGGGCTATTATCTTCAACCATTCCAGTGCCTCCAACTTAACATAAACCAAGGAGTATTTTCCTCTATTCAAAACACCTATCTTGGGTAGACAAGCACAGTAGATAAAGTAATGTGTTACCAAGCCTGACAACCTAAGTTCCATCCCCTGGGCTCATATTGGAAGGAGTACCAATATCCACAAGTTATCCTCTGATACACACATACACACAAATCAATCAGTTAGCCAAGTTTAAAAAAAAAAAAAGTAAGAAAAAGCCCCTATCCCCACTCCTTTTTGGTCATTGTTCTTACAGCACTGTGGAGCTTTGGATGTTATGTTACTGTGGGGCTGGCCTCCAAACAATCACATAGAGTTCACTGTTTGCCTCAACTCTCATCTGCATCAGTTTCCTAAGTACTAAGATTACATCTGGGTTCAACCCCTAATCCAAGTACTGGGGCTGGAACCCAAGCCTGTGCATACTAGCTAGGCAAGTGCTCTACCACTGAGCCCTTCACACCTTTTTATTTTTTGACCTTCCTATCACTGTTAAAAACACTTTTAGTTCAAGTTTTGCTTAAGTATTCAGTGACCAATTTATGTAAACCAATCAAAATTCCTCAAGTGTTACATTTAAAACAGTAACTGAGCAATGAAGATAAATTAATGCTAATCTGAATAAGCAGATGAGGCAGAAAGGAAGTGGAACTGAAGCTACTTTGTGCATGCTACATCAGATAACCATCTAAATTCCAAGGAAAAATTTAATTGAAAACTCAGAATTTCTAAACAATTTTAACAATAATTTGCTTCTCACTTTTATAAAGATGGACCTTAGGATATGCCATTATCATAAGCACCTTGGCTAAAAATCATTTCAAGCCTTCAGTTTCCATTATAATCACAAACTGACAACTTCAGAAGGAAAAAAATACACTGTTCTACAAATTAAGAGACCAGTTTGTGAAGGCTGGAGAAATGGCTCAGAGGTTAAGAGCACCTGTTCTAGCAGAGAGCCTGGGGTCAACTTCTAGCAAACACATGGCAATTCACAGCTATGTATAACTTCAGTTCTAGGAGTCCATCATGCACATGCATACATGCAGACAAACACTCATACACATAATATAATGTGAAAATCTAGGAAGCTGAGAGAGACACAGACTTGTTAGTATGCTGGTCTACCACATAGACACTACTACAAAAATGGAGCCTTACTTGACCCAACTGACTACTCAAGGTCAGCTGAGGATTTGTTGTACAAATGTATGACAGTAAAAAAGCACTACCACGAGCAGTTTGTAGGATGATGTAAAATAACCAAATATTGAATGAAGAATGCTAAAGCATGACCCTAACAACTACTACCCCCAAAACAAATACAATGTGTGGTCTGGTTTTATAAATGAAATTTCCTTGAAGATGCAATTCTCATTTGCTTAAGTTGTCTATGGCTTTCAATAGAAACCACAAGGTCTGCAAATCCTAAAGTATGTGGCTCCTTAACGAGCAATGTCATATGCTCTATTCATCCTCTACTTTCTATCGAAAAACACAGGATGAAGCTTTTCTGTAGCACACAGTTCCTCTGTGGCTTCCATGACTCCTAACCTGTTCAGCCTTCATTAGAAGTAGGCTGGGCCTGCTTCCTCTGCCCCATAGAAGTAATAAATGTATTGTCTTTGACTCTCCAGCCAAAAGAGAATAAATGCATTCTTGCAAAAGAATGTAGAGCAACTAGTTTTTCAGGCCCTAATACTGAAGGAAATCCTGACATTAGCTGGAGAAAGAATAAGGCCTATGCAGCTGGGTTGTGTCATGCTTCCTAGGCCATCTGAAATTTACAAATAAACTTTGCCAAATTTCTGGCAAGATTTCTGTATCCAGAATGAAGAAGTGTCATTCCGAATAGTATTTCAAAGATGACAACTTTGGAGATTTGGAGTTTACAAATTACCTGCCACAAACATTACTTTTAGTACATCTTCACTTAGCTCAGTGATAAACTTATCGGTATCATTCTAATTTTATACAACTAGGCACATTAAATTACTTAAGTTCCCAACACAGCGAATGGGAGAGTTAGAAGGTAAGAACTCCAAGACTCTGTTCTTTAGTACATAGCTTGTTAAGTCATTCTTCTCTCTCTCCCCACCTCCCTCTCCCTCTGCTGTTTTCAGGTGTATGTATTTTCAAAATATTCAAAGACAGTTTTAGCATGGGATTACTGACTTAAATCCTTAGAGCAAACAGTCATTTGCTCCCAGAGTCCCTGTAGCTTTCATTTCTGTCTCCTTTCTCCATAGGTTCTCACTACACTGGCCTGGGAAGGATCCAACTCATGGTCTCAAGTAGTCCTCCCACTCCAGCCTCCTGAGTGCTGAGACATACATAAACCATTCCACACCGGCTCTCTTTGGCTTGCTGTCCCTTTTCTGTCGTCCTTTCCCTTTCCAAATTTCTTGACACATCAGCAACTGTGAGTATTCAGCTGTGAACTGTGGGGGGCAGTAAAATACAAGTTAAAATACATTAGACCTGGAGGTCCTCAATAACAATTCCTGTATGTTTATGATCTTGGGCAAATCACAACTTCTTAGAGCCACTACGGTTTGCTCAGCAATAGACACCCACTCCCAGCCCCAGCAGTCTCAGAACAGCACCATGTCTCCATTCCAACAACTCCGGCAGGAATCACACCTTCTTTCTGTTTACTTGCTTCACTTTTTTTCTTTAAAAAGCCCTGTTTCATATGCAGGGAGATATTAATTAAAATTAAAGAGACCTCTTATCTCTCTTATGAATAGCAAATAGTTCGGAGCCTTTTAAACTACTCAAATTAAAACAAAAATGTTCTAATTTGAAAAAAAGCAAACAATTAAAGCTGGAAGTGACTAGTAATGTTTCAAATTTTAAAAACTGGGAATGTCCAGTAATCAGTACAGATGCAGATTTTCCCTCTAAATGAATCCAGAAACATGTAACTCTTTAGAATGCACCTCTTTTGACACTTTAGACTTGAATAAAGTGGGAGCATAAGGCTATTTCATCTTGTAGAAGTAATCAGAATGTGGAGTCTAGGACAGCTACCACACTATCATACTCCACTTATCCCTATCACAAAAAAAAAAAAAAAAAAAAAAAATTCTGTTTTGAACTCTGAAGTAAGTAAGCTCTGAATGGGAGCACCTGTAACTCTAGCACTTAGGAACCAAGGCAGGCAGGCAGGCAGGCAGGCAATTTTCCGAGTTTGAGGTTAACCTGGTCTACATAAAGAGTTTCAGGTGACCCAAAGTCACAGAATGAGCTTTATCTGAGGGTGGTGAGAGGGGGTGGAGGAAGGAGATGGTTCAGTGGTTAGTAACAGTGACTGCTCTTTCAGGACCTACATTCAATGCCCAAGACCTATGGAGCAACTCACAACTGTTTGTAACGTCAGTTCCAGAGGATCCAGATGCCCTCCTCTTAGACAAGTGACTAGACACTGAAGCAAACAACCATAAAAGGTTTTTGTTTTTTAATGTTAATAAAAGAAAAGGAAAAAGTAGAGAAAGATCCACCTCAATCCATCTTTATTTAAGCTCCTGGGCACACATAGCAGGATTTCTGGAGGCCATTTCAGACTAAAACTACTGTTTAAGGATTTGGAGTCTACCATAAATAAAAAAACTTTCCTTTCCTACTATAAAGACATTTAACACATTTACTAATTAGTCTCAAACAATATTTTTCTTCCTCTCAAAATATCCTTAGTGCACAACTGAGTCTACTTCTATACATGGCATTTTCAGACTTATTAATGTGGTTTATTATTATTTTAGCATATACTCTTTTAGGCCTCAAATGTCTACACTCCTACTTTCCTAAGAACTCCTGGTTCTTACATAACCATCTGTTTCTGACACACACTCAAAACAAACATGCATTATGTATAGTTGAAGGACCATGGCCCCAGTGACCAAACACAGGATCCTCAAGAACTACTCTAAGATCTCAAGACTCCTTGCCTCAGATTTTTGAAATCTGTCTATGGGGAGAATCCTTCTTAAGTACTTGTACTCATCAGTATAGAAACCTCTGTACAATAATCAAAGAGAAGAATAAAAAAAATAGTAATAGGGAAGAAGAAAAGGGTAGAGATGGAGAGGAACTGTTCTTTAGAAATGCAGTCCCAATAGCTAATCCTAAGGCTTTCCTGGAAAACAAAAGACAGTGCTAGTAAATTGCTGTTTGATTTTATGTATATCTTCGTGTGTGTGTGTGTGTGTGTGTGTGTGTGTGTGCACCACTGTCTGCAGTGTCTGCAGAGCACCTGTCCCTCTGGAGTTGGAGTCACAGAGAGCTGTAAGATACCATGTGGGTGCTAGGACTTGAGCCTGTGTGCTCTGGAGGAGCAGCCAGTTCTTTAACCACTGAACCATCTGTCCAGACCTCCTCAGAAGGTTTTACAAGAGTCTCAATACAGGGTTTATTACACTGATTATTAAGAGTGGAGAAACTGATTCTCCAAGACAACCAAGACCCAAACCCCCCACTTCTATGTAAAACAATAAATGGCTACATTAATCTCCAACAACTGTATATCTTTTACACTTTTGTATGTAAGTATGTGCGTGGGTGTACTAATACAAATGAAGGCCAAAAGTTGACATTGGGTGTCTTCCTTAATCTCTAGTTTTTAAGATCTGTTTTTGTTGGAATGGTTGTCTATAACAAGCCTCATAGATTACCCTGCCTAAGCCTTCTAATTCCTGGGGTTACAGGTACACAAAGCCACGCCTAGCGTTTTACATGTGTACTGGGAATCCATACTTATGCTTGTGCAATCAAACAAAAAGCCATGACTGACTGAGGCATTTCTACAGTCATATCCTTTATCCTTTTGAAGTAGCTTCATTCACTTGCTTTGTCCTCACTACAAACATAAGAAACTGAGCACAGGTACAAATCCTCCTATCTGACAGATTAATCTAGGTAGACTGAGAGACTAGACTAGGCCAGGGCCATGTGGTAAGTCGATGTCAGAACTAGACTTTGAACCGATGTCCTGTACTCTTGTGTATAAAACTGGACTTGAGCTGTTATACCATCCCTTGAATTTAATGTCTTGCTTCCACATTCTGTATCAGACCCAGTTTATGAGTTACTAGGAATCAAACCCAAGGCTCAATATATGCCAAGCAAACACCCTAAGTTGTATCTCCAGGCTTCACTAGCATATTTTCACTTAAAAAAAAATGTGTATTGGTGTTTTGCCTGTATGTATATCTGTGTACTACTTGCATTCCTGGTACCCTCGGAGGACAGAAGGGGGCATTAGACCTCCTTTAACTGACAGTTGTGAGCTATCACATGTAGGTTCTGGGAATTGAACACAGGTCGTCTCGATGAATAGTCAGTGTTCTTTATTGCTAAAGCATCTCTTTAGACCCTTATCTTCTGAGAGCATTTTTCACTGACCTGGAGTCCAGGACTCATTTAGATAGGATGCAACCCACCTGTCTCCACCTTTCCAGCAGTGGGATTACAGGCAAATGTCACCACACCCAGCTTCCTAGGATGGCCTCAAACCTGCAGCCATTCTCCTGCCTGGACGATCCTGTGCTTCTTCATTCAAGTTCTCTTTTGTTAAGATTGGTGCATGCCTTTAATTCCAAGACTCAGGAGATAGGTGAATTTTTGAGTTCAAGGTCAGCCCAGTTAAGTGGGCAAGTATAGGCAAGCCAAGACTACACAGCAAGACCCTGTCTCAAAACAACAACAAAGGAAGATATCTCAGTGTGTTGAGGGTTTGCTGCTCTGGCAGAGGAACTGGAGCTTAGGTCTCAGCATCCCCATCAGGAGGCTCACTTCCTGAACTCCAGCTACAAGGGATTTGTTGCCCTCTCCAGGCCACTGTGTGCACAAGCACACACATACAGAGAAATAAAAATAAATAATAAAAATAAAATTTTTCCTTTAATTGATAAATAAAACTTAAGAATTTATGGATTTTCTCATGCTGGAACACACATCTATCTTTATTTTATTGTTTCTAATCATTTTTGAAAATTAGAGATCTATAATGCAAAGCTACCAGACTGCTATATGCTTTTCAAGGTGGAAACTGGTTATTTTAAGTTTAAAGTTTCCAACTTTGGTAAGCTGCAGAATCCTTCAAAGACTAAGATTAGACCAATGAGTTACCAGCCAATAGTGAAAATTGAAAGACCTTGTAGACAAAACTCACTTTCTGGGGCTTGGTAAACTATAATACCCAACAGCCTTAATCAGTACTCCATTATAGATGTTTCAATAGCTGCACAGATTCCCTTTGTTCTAATTACTTCACTAAGGGTGAATCTAGAATTATAAATCATAGCTAGGACAGACTAGCTAAATCATAGCTAAAACAGACTGTTCAGTCATTTCTCATCTAAAAATACTGATCTCTGGGTTTAAGTGAAGAAAGCAATACATACTACAAATTGTGGCAGAAATGCTAACCCTGATCTAACCAAATTATCTATTTTGGAAAGCATCTATTTGTATGACTGTAGTGAACTTAGGAGTCACAGAAGGCAACTTCCCCAATATGTATTACTGCCCAAAGTATCTACCTGTAATTTGTTCTGAAAAGTAGCTAAAGCCTTTTTTCAATAAAAGCTTTCAAAGTTATTAAATCTTACTATGCATTTGTTCCTTAAGTGATCATTTACATAATATAAGACTGAGAACTGTTAAATTTTCTTGTGCCTCTTTGGCTGGATTTTCTAGTTGTTTTGTTTTTTCAAGGGAGGATTTCTCTGTGTAGCCCTGGCTAGCCTTGAATTCAGAGATCTCCAGTGCAGAATTAGGGATTAAAGGCATGTGCAAACAACTACCTGGCTTTTTGCCCCCCAACCCTGCCCCCTTTTTTTAAGACTGGGGATATGGGGGCGGGGTCCTCACTCTATAAAAAAACTCCTGCCTCAACTCCCCAAGTAGTAACATATGAGCATAAGCCATCCCCTCCAGCCTACCCCCCCCCCCATAAAAGCAAGCCTCTGTCTTGGAGAGTTCTCACCAGAAAGGGGAGACTGGGTCCCATAAAACACTTGTTTTCCTATACAATAAGGAAGTACAGTGTAGAGCACTGGGCTCATTTCATCAGGCCCTGCCCCCTGCTTCCTCATCCTCAAAATGGAGATCATTCTCTGGCCTACCTCCATTAGTGAGTACCTAATAAGAATACTAAATCACTGATTCATATAAATACTGCACACTGTTAAGCTTAGCTATCACTGAGAATAGCTGCATAGGCATCTGGCCAGTTAATTACCAGGAAAAAAAATTCACAAGAATTCAGGATAAAAATAACCAAGTAAGACAGCTGGAAATTTACCATTAATTCTCTAGTGACAAATCCCTTACTGTCTTTCTTTTCAATTGAAGATAATTACAACATATTTAACCTAGAAACTAAATACAGGTAGTTTATAGTGAAAATTCTGCTAGATCCTATAGATCAGTGGTGCTCAACATGTGGGTTGAGGTTCTTTTGGGATGTAAATTATTTGCTAAACAAGTACTGCCAAATTCCTACACGTGTACTTTTCATTGGCTTCACACTTCAGACTCATCAAAATTAATATCAGTAACACTAAATCCAATGCAACCCAGGAATCTAATCTTTGCACTAGATGGAGATGTACATTTCTGTACATGTACATCTCAAGAAACTACCCAGTAAGACCAAGAGAGTATCTGCACATCTTTAGAAAAAGTGAAGAGCTCTGGGCTTTAGAGCTGTTTCTCTTGCAGGTCAAGACACAAAGAAAAGTCAGTACTAGCTTCTTGCATATATACCTATGAGCTTAAAATGATGCTAGCCTGGCTGTTTTATTTGTTTGCTTGTTTGAGACAAGTTCTCACTATGTAGCCCTGGCTGGCCTCAAATTTTCTATTTACACCAGGCTGGCCTCAAATTCAGAGATTCTACTGCCTCTGGCTCCTGAGTGGTAAAATTAAAGGCATGGTCCAACACTTTTGCATGCTTCTATCTCTGATATGAAGCTTGGTAATTTCTAACCATTCTCTCCCTTGATTCTCTTATCTGTCACCCAGACAGATAATTAGCTATAAATACTGAGTTTAAACACAAATTATTATTGACTAGGGATTTAGCTTAATGGTGGTACACTTGCCTACTACTAGGCGTAAGGCCACAGAGTTAATTCTTAGCATTGTCACAGAAGAAGAAGAGAGAAAACAATGAGAATATCCAAATATACTACCAATTCTGATATTTCCCCAACGTCCAGTCCTAATTGTACAATCTACCCACTGGACATTTCCAATTAGAAATTCCCCATATCCAAATTCAAATTTATCTTTTCTTCAAACCTGCTCCATTCCCTTTAAGTTCCTATGTGTTAGTCATTCAGACTGTCCCTCAGGTGCCATGAACTGCTAAGTAATGACAGTATTCAACAGTAATGTCCTCACCTGACCTTTCGTCACACTGTCACCATTTTATTCAGGCCTCCATAACCTCCATGCAATAACAAAAATGATGGTTACAATGACAATAGCTAGTACCCATTTAGCCATCACTGTGAAATATAGTTCTAAGTTACTTATATTACCAACTACTCTAAACTTTTTCACAAGTTTCTAGCAGACATGTTCAACCATTTGACATGGTGACAAGTGACATTGTCATCTACAAAGTTTATGTTCAAAAAAAAAATCAAGTTACAATAAAAAGACAAAATTTCTAGCTCCATCTCCTTTTTAAAGAGGATGTACAACAAATTTAGTGAAAGTGCATTTCTGATAAAGCCGCACCAATCTACTACCTACATCTTCTACAATCACTAATGTCAAGCAGAAATCATTCTCAATGTCAAGGCCTTTCCAACACCTGGTCCCAACCTCCCTAGACATTTCTGTTACTACTTCTGCCTGTCATTTACTCATTGCTTTATACTCTGAGCAGTGACCTATTTACTGCTCTCCTCAGTGCAAAAGTTGCACTGTGAATCATGACCTGTTCTTAATGCCTCAGTCTTGTTCCTATCTCCTGAAGTCTGATAGAGCCAGTTTAATTGTCTGCCTTCCTAAACTGAGGTCTCCCCTCTTGATTTTTTTTTTTTTAAGCTTAGGCTAGCTTTGACTGCTCTATATAGCTGAAAATGATCTTAAGTGAAAGACCCTCTAGTATCTACCCCACCTCCTCCTACCATGCTAGGGCGACAGTCATGCTACACTTGGAGTAAGCTTTCTGAATGCTAGGCAGGTACTGCACCAACTGAGCTATCTTCCAACCCGTGACACACCCTTTGAATTCTGTGTCCTTTCCTTGCACTTTACACATCAGTTTCTAATATTTGGTGTCCACTGTAAGTCTCCCTACCATACTGTTAGATCTGGAGTAAAATTTTACTTGTGCATTTTAAGTTTTCACACAAAAAATATGTAGAACTAATGAACTATTAAGAAAGAATGTGTAAAGCCATCAAGATCTCAGAGGTAAGAATTATATAGCATGAAAGGAAAACCTAGTTTTATGCAAATATTTCTAGTCATACAGTCTCCCATTTAGTTTTCTATATAATTAACACCATGGAAGTGGGAGCCAAATGATAGTACTTTCAGTAACAACAACAACAAAAGTAAATCAGCTGCCCTCTTAACAATACTTAACTTTGGGTACTTTGGGTAACTGTGGGTCAGTTACTGAATGGAAAGCCAGGAGATGGGTGTAGTAAACAGTAGCAATTGACCAAGCTCTACAGAGCTGGCCTTACTACCAGCTGTTGTTGTTAGCAACAGATGACAAGGAAAAGGAAAGTTTTGCATAATGCAGACTACTTGGCTATGTCTATAATCAATTTCAATCAGAGTATATTTCAGGACTTAATATTTTATAAGTCATATGATTCAATCCCTCACTTTTTCAATAAACCAATTTTTCATTTAAATATGATAGTGGTTAAAAAAAACTTCAAGAAAACAGGCTACCAAAAATAAACAAAGAACAAAAACTCACAGCTACCCATGAGCACACACAATAATGCCATTTTGCTGAGGTGGGGGAAGTCGACATAAAGTATTACTTTAAGCATACACAGACAAGGATTTGACTTTAGTCTTGTCAAATGTTAAAAATCTTTGTCATTAAAATGTCACCTTAAGGACTCATTTGAAGAACTAGGCCCAAACATACATGAGAACAGCTTACCCTTGAAGTGTATTAATAACAAGTAAGAATAGAAAGCAAGAGGTGGCATGCAGGTGTTATGCTTGGGTACCTTATTCTACTTCCTTGTACTGTGTAAGTCACCCAGCTCTCTGGGACACCTCAGCCAGGTGGGCACTATTAGCTTCCTAGCTGATTCTCAGTTTTCAGAACAAGCAACTGGCTGAGGCAAGAGATTTTCAACCCCCAAAGGGACTAGGTCTGCTGCCACAGCAAACATCTGAACCAACAGATCTACGTGTACACTACTGAACCTACTGCATGGCCTACTTCTCTGTTCTGTGTCCCATACAGGTGTACCAAAAGAAACACGAAAAATAAAACTACCCAGAGGAGTTAAAACAAGCATGCAATGAACTGAGTGGAACTAAAAGCTCTGATTTTAACACAGGCCAGTCACTAATAACTTGAAATCTTAATAGAGCCCCAACTCTCTCTGGCCTCAATTGTTCCAAGAAAAACTAGACTAGATCCCATGACTCTAGGGGTGCTGCAGATGTGCTAGAGTGCTTGCCTAAATTATTCTTTCAGCCTAATTTAGCATTAACCAAACTCTGGGGATAAATTTGGGCTAAAATAATCTGATTCACAAAGACAACCTCAATCTGCTTCAACGATGACTTTCAGGAGATAAGGAATATAACCCAGTAGTAGAGGGCTTGCCTAACCTTTATAAGGCTCTGGATTTAATAGCTAGTGCTGCAAAAAGAAAAACAGAAACAAACAAAACAAAACAAAACAAACAAAAAAGGAGCAGCAATAATGCTTTTAAGATTCCTGAAGCCCTTCCAAAAAATATACAATTTGGGTTTTTTCTGTTGTTTCTACCCTTTTTCAGAATTATTTGTATTTCCTGTGTATGCATATTTTGTCTGCATTTATGTATATGTACCACATGCATGGCAAGTGTCTGAAGAGGTCAAAAGAAAAAAGAACAAGAGGCCTGTTTTGGAGACACAGGTGGTGGTGAGCCACCATGTAGTTGCTGGAAACTGAACCAGTCCTCTAGAGCTGCAAGTGTTCTTAACCAATGAGCCATCTCTACAACCTGAATACACAGCTTCTTGACTGAAAAGGTGGTCCAACTTAGTTTTAGGAATTAAAAGCCCAGTCACCAAGACTGTTGTTTTCAAGCACTGTCCAGGAACTGGGGTATTACTCAGCTAAATTAATGTTAGCTTTGCTGAATCTTACTATCTGATTTAAGTTTTTCAAAGCACAATTAAATAAAATAAAATAGGCCAACATCAATACCTCAGATTGACCATGTCTGAGAGGAAGTAACTTAATAGGACAGGAAATTTAAAAAAAAAAAAATCACAAAATATTAACTGGGAGGGGGCGCACAATCCTAAAAATAGGTAACACTAAACATGTATAATAGGTGTGAAAGATGCCTCCATGATGGTCTATCACTTACACTACAGAAGCAACACACAATATCAACTGCGTCAAATGTTATGTTCATGCTTAGATTTTAATGAGCCCTATTTTTCTTTTTAAAGTCTTCGGCCAATATTTACTTGCTCTCCTACTATTCTACAAGGTGTAACTACTTCTCAAGCTCTCAAATAATAAGACAGAAAGACCACGACCTCAAATCAAACAAATAATAATAATAATAATAAAAAAAGGCTCCAGTGTACTTTATAAATATTTGGCACACAAATTAAAAAAAAAAACTGCTAAGCAATCAGCAACAAGAACTTACCCACATTAAAATAAAATGCACACACACCTCAGTATCCAATCAGAAGAGACTTCCCATTCCCAGTCTTTACTCTGAGAAGCTCCTAAGTTTAATGACATTTTTTAAAGCAGCATTCCATTTTTGAAAAAAAAAAAGGGGGGGGAGGGGGAAGGCCAGGAGATGACTCAGTGGGTAAAAGCATTTGCCAGGCAAGTCTGACAACCTAAATTTAATCCTGAACTCCATATATATAAGTCATCCTCTGAACTCCACATGTGTATACACACATATGCATGCATGCACGCAGCACGCACGCACGCACGCACGCACTACTACTACTACTGCATCCTATCTGAGGTCCTTAATTTGATGTTTGTTTTGTTTTTGAGACAGGCCTCATATATCTCAGGCTAGCCCTCAACTCCCTATTTAACAGAGGATGATGACCTCCTGAATCCTCTGACTGAGACTCTTAACTTTTGCCATAGAGGTTAAATTTCCTTCATTAGAATCTTGATGATGGTTCAATAATCTCAATACATGTATTAAATAGACAGGTTCTGGCTAGTGAGATGGCTCAGTGAATAAGAGCACTGACTCCTCTTCCAAAGATCCTGAGTTCAAATCCCAGAAACCACATGGTGGCTCACAACGATCTGTGATGAGATCTGACACCCTCTTCTGGTGTGTCTGAAGACAGCTACAATGTACTTACATATAATAATAAATAAATCTTTGGGCTGGAGCAAGTAGGGTTGACTGGAGTGAATGGGGTTGACAGGATCGAGCCGAGGTCCTAAAATTCAACCCCCAGCAACAACAGGAAGGCTCACAACCATCTGTACAGCTACAGTGTATGCATATACATTTAATTAATTAATTAGTTGTTTAATATACATGTAATTAACTGATTAATTAATTAAAATAGACAGGATCAAGCTGGTGAGATAGCTCAGCAGGTACTTGTTGAGACCTGAGTTTAATCTTTGAAATTCATAGTAGAAGTAGAAAACTGATTCCTAAAAGTTATCCTCTGTCTTCCACACATATGCCATTTCTTATGCATGCCCACACTTACACACATCTACAAAATAATAAATAAATTAAAAATAGGACCCTGAAAACACAAATGAGAATATGCAGGTGAGGTAATCTAACATTATTTTATAAATATATTGCAATACCAGCATTTTCTTTGATGTCACACCTATCTCCCTAAACACCTAAGTCCCTTAATTAGCCTGCATCAGCATCAGACAATATTTATGCGGCAATTCATAACGCATAGAGAATTTTCAATATACAGAACCTCATTCAAGACTCATCTCTAAATACTGGTGCAGGATGTAGCTCAGGTAGAGCACTTGCCTGGCGGGCACCAGGCCCTAGTTTCTATCCATAGCTCTGAGGCCAAATGGTATACACCAAGAATCTCAACACACAGAAGGTAGAGAAAGGTCAAGAATTCAAGGTCGTCCTTGACAAGAGTACCCAAGACCTGCCTGGACTATATATATTGGGGAGAGGGGAGCTCAGCAGGTAAGGCCTCTAAGCCTTTCAATCTAAGCCCCCAGATCCCACACAGTGAAAGGAGAAAACCCACTACTGAAATTGTCCTATAACCTCTACGTATACAGCATAGCATGATCATGACCTCACTACCACCACTACCAAAACCACCACACACACACACACACACACACACACACACACACACACAGAAATGTAAAAATCTTTTTATGAAATGAGGAAGAAAAGAGGGGCTGGAGAAATGGCTCAGTGAGAAAGTTTGTACAAGCCTAAAGACCCGAGTTTAGATACCCAGCATCCATGTCAAAAGTCAGGCATAGTAGCCGGGCAGTGGTGGCACACGCCTGTAATCCCAGCACTCTGGGAGGCAGAGGCAAGTGGATTTCTGAGTTCGAGGCCAGCCTGGTCTACAGAGTGAGTTCCAGGACAGGCAGGGCTATACAGAGAAACCCTGTCTCAGAAAAACAAAACAAAACAAAACAAAACAAAAAAAGTCAGGCATAGTGGTATAGGCTTGTTTGTACTTGTTTGTAATCCAATAACAAGGTGGCATAGTTAGATACTAGGGTTCACTGGCCAGTCAGTGTAGCCAATTAGTAAGCTCCAAGTTAACATAGAAATTCTGTTTCAAAAGAAAAACAGTGATGATAAAGGAAATCACCCAGTGTCAAGCTTTGTCCCCCACACATGAAGGCATGTGTACACAGTTAACACACATATACCATCCCACCCACCAAATGGCTATTTCTGGGTCTCTTTTTTGAGTTATTGCCCAGGCTGGTATTGAATGACCTTTCACTTCTGATCCTCCTGTTTCCTCCTTCCAAAGTATTGGGATTATAGGTATGGGTTGTCACCATGCCTGGTTTATGAAGGGATAGGAATCAAATCTTAGGTTTCCTGCATGCTAGCAACCTTACCAACTAAGTTACACAGCTAACAGCCTGTTATTTCCTATATTTTTATGATTTAATATTTTATGATGACTTTGAACAGGTGACTTGCCCATACTCAAAGCTGATTTGAACAGACTCTCAGCTTTGAATAATCTATATTCTACTACCTCAAACTACAGTCTGTCACCAGAGAGGACAAGCTAAAAAGGTCCAGGTGTTAGGTTCTATCCAAGTTTCCCTGGCCCTCACCTCTCCTGCCACTTCCAGTATGAGTTATAGTTAATTCCATAAGGTTTTTTGCTCTTTATCATATAAAGTTTTCCTCTTTTGTCTAGAAAATATGTCTTTCAAGAAAGTATCAAATGAGGGGTCCACAAATGTCATTCAACATTCAACATACAGAAAACACCGTAGCTGCTTCAGGCATTTGCACACATGGTGTGCCTGTTTTCCCAGGTAATGGTTGACCTCAAAAAGAAAGAAAACTTGGCTACATGCCCTAAGTAACTAGCTCCCCAAAGTTCTAGATTATATAGAGTTCTACCTCAGCCTCCCTTTTTCTCCACCTTCATTTTTATCCCTGTTTCAGACCTCTCTCAGAGCCAAGTCGCTGAAAACCTGTATTTTTTTAAAATCATACATATAACTTGAAACAGCTAATATATACCAACAGCCTATACAAAATAAATATCATTTAAAATATAATATTTAGCCCATTATCCTTTCTCTTATGACTTAAAATTCCCCCAAATTAATATTTTCTTACCATCAGCATTCCAGCCCTCCAAAAGGAGTTTCACAAATACAACTACTTGAACTCCTGAAATACCATTTTCTCCACTAAGAACCCTTTAGATTACAAGGGTGACAGAATGGCTTGCAAGAATTCTAAATCTGTTAGATAATTTACTCAATTATCATATCAGAAAGATTTAGAACATTTTTCCTGGTGTTGGGGGTCAGAAAGGAAGGGCAGGGGAAGAAGAGAATGAATGCCAGCCTATCACTCCTTTAAAAACTCCAGATCTGAACTATAACAGATTCCTAGTAATCACTGGACTAGAACACCCAGAAGCAGTCTTTCATCTTAAGAGAGCTTTTCAGTTCCAATCTGCATAAACAAACTTTGTCCTTCAATCTTTCAACTCCTCAAGGTCACTTTTCAGAGCAGCGGCAGAGGCCTGCATCCAGGAACTAGGGCTGTTACCCCACTCCAGCTGCACATATCTAAACTTAAACCCCCAATGGATCCTCTCAGGAAAACCCTTCCCTCAAGAGGAAGCAAGCAAAGGCAGACCAACACCTTCCAAGTTCTCCTCAGCCAGGCCTGCTCCTCTCCCTGCCCAGGGACTGCTGCTGCCTCACTGCTCTACACTGAGCTGCAGCAGGAATGTTCCAATGACCTTCATCCAGTATTTCCAAATAAAGAGAAAAACAATGAATTGCTTTTTAAAAATCAGGCATATTACAGATCTTCATACATAGGACTGATGATTTCACTACTCACAAGAACTGACTTGTTACTGATTAGCAATCTACATAAGCTTCACTTCCTTAAATAAGGGGGTAAATACCAAGGGCAAAAGGCTACCTATACACTTTTCTAGTCGCAAACTGCAGGTAAGCCCATTATATACTTCATACTGGAAACAAAGGCATTTGCTTAAATCATTTTAAAGAACCAAATCAACAGCTGACAAAAACATGATAACCTCCTCACTTCCAATATTAACTGGACTCTAAACTAATCAGCATATTAAACTAAAATTAACAATGAAGACTTAATTGATTCTTAATAAAATCTAGAGACAGATAAGTAGATCAAGAAAGTTACAAGAGAATTTTCACACTGGCATGTGGGCCTTCCCCCATTAGAACCTACATCAGTTGCTAATCATATTTTCAAGCAATTGAAACAACAATAATGTGCTTCTATTTTTAAAACATACATGTCAACAAAGTGCATGGAAATAAAAAAAAAACCTCTTAAAACTCATCTTATTCTATAGAAAAGCTTCAGTGCACTTGAACAAAGGAAAATTATTTGGAAAACAGTTAAGTTTACCCAATGCAAAGACAAAGTGCTTTGCTTTTGTATGCCCGTGAAAATTGATTAGCCCTTCGTGCATCTGTCTTGTTGATAGTAAGCTAGAAAATTAGTTGAAGGACATGCAAAAGCTAAACAGAGCAAGGTAATCTAGGTGCACCAAGAAGGTATGCACGGAATGTAAAGTGGCCATTTTCTGAAACAGTGCAACTTGTCTACACTCTCTGAAGCTAAATAGTCTCCATCATCTCAACACAAAACAAAGAATTAAACTTACCGAGAACTGCATTAATTTTACATGGAGTTATTTATATCTCCTCGGACAGGGAGAATTTAAGTCACTCCTATCCCTCCCCCCCAAAAAGAACGGAGGACAAAAGGCAGCAGAAGATGCAGAAACCTGAGTCTGGAATGTTCATTCCAGTGAAAACCCGAACAGCTGTCCTCCCACCCCCCCAGCAAACTATTCGCCATTTTTCTTTGTCTTTCAGCTGACCCCTGCCTCAGTGAAAAACTCTGAGGCTCCAATGAAGCCCTGCAGCCTCCTTCCACTTTAACAGTCAAAGGCATTCAATCTAGCCTGCTATTTGACACCAAACCTTGCCTCCAAAGCAGTCCCATTGGCTGAGCTGCTTTATCAGCTAAGAATACAAAGCCATGATTGGCTGTTCACGTCATCAGTTACCTCCTTTGTACACTTCCTGTTTTAAAGTTACCTTGAGAAGCAGAACAGGGGTCAGATTCTTCACTTCAAACCCAAGAACTTGAGGATTGGAAATATTTAGCAAATGTCCACAGCAGACACATATGGTCTCATGCGCTTCTAAAACAGGGGAGGGCAAATTAGAATTGTTCTTAAAAAAAAAAAAAAAACCGAAAGAAAGGGTCGCTACATTTCCGACCTAAAGGATTTTCTATTGGCTATGGATTTCCATTTAAAAAAAAATGGAAGGTAATTTCACTGCTTCTGATTGGCCGTGAACGGTGTCTGTAAGATATTGCTACAGTAACCTATGGCAGTAAACCAGAAAAGCAATGTGCACAAGCTTGGAAAGTTGTAACCATCTACTTTCAGGTTCTTATTGATCATTAATAAAAGAATAAAACCAGGGTGAGTTAATCAAAGAAAAACTCAGCCTTCTTAATAATATCAAAGTGAAGCTATGCCCATACAACAGTCTTCATGATTTCTAAAGGTACCTTTTCGTAGTAATTTTAAAAGCACAGATTACTACCAAGGCAATTCATTTTATTTTAAAACACCAAAAAATCAAAATAGGATGATTTGGGGGTAAATGTATGTAGTTGGTGACAGAGACCTCAGCATTTCAAAAGAACCCTATCATAATGCTCCACTCCGATTTACTAAAAGTGTAATGGGGGAGGGCCTTCTATGACATCAAAACTCTGAACCAGGTATGGGAGCACACACCTGTAATCCCATGTAACCAGCAGGGAGGATGGTGCAAAAGAACTCAGAATTCCAATGTGATCTACACAGAAAGACGCCTGCTTTTTGTTTTTGTTGTTTACTTTGTTAAATAAGCAGCAGGACTGATCTCCAGAGAGATTAACAGTTTTACTTGGCTCACTGTTGTTTCTGGAAAACATTCTGGGATGTTTAAGGTCACCAGGGATAACCACAGGGTTGTCTATATATTCCAGGCCCTACTATCTAGTTTTTAATTATATGACAAAGACTAAGTTTGAGCCATAGTTTGCTCATCTATAATACAGGTCGTACACTGTAGGGACTAAATTAATATACATAGTACACTATGCTGTGCTTGAATAAGAATTAAAAAAAAATTACCAAGTGTGGAATGCCATCCACACTTCTGCTTTTCACAGAGAATACATCATGCAGAACCAAACAAGCCTTGTGTTAAAGCCCTATACATACTTCGCAGTAATTTCTCTTCTATGTCCTGTAGTACTGCAGCAGGCAATTCCTCAGCTGTAAAGAGCTGTGTAAGAGGACTCCCAGCTGGAACTAAAAATCCCTGGTTTTTAGGCCGGAAATCCAAGCCTTTCACCACCAGTCACAGCCGAGGTCTGCTTATTGTTCCAAAAGTCTGCCCTTCAACTCTGCTTTTGATGTACCAGATTAAACCAATCAAGTCCCTTGCTACTCTGTGAAGGTCTTGGGCATAGTTTTTATTAGTCTTTGGCAGTGTACAGGAAAAACATTTCAACTCCTATTTCTCATCAGCAGTCACCACAGTAGAATTCAAACCACAGTAGGAAGAAAACACAAATTATCCTTAAATTTGCATTTGGCAACCTGACCCATTCACTTACTATAGCTTTCTCCTCCCTAGCTGATATTACTGTAGACTAAGTGCCTCATGGGATATCTGGGGCTCTAACTTCAATTCTTCCCTGGCCCTGCATCTTGGCAGCCCTCTATGCCACACAATTGCATCAACTCACCCTAAAAAGCACTCTCATCACTGAGAGAAAACCAGTAACTCAGGTTACACAATTCAAGCTTCAGTGCTCTCACAGAAGGCTGAGAGCTCATTCTTGGCCACAACACTGATTTCTGATGAGAAGCTAGCTACCTCCTTATTGGCTGTTTGATATTAGCCACATTACTTAACCACTCCTGAGATCATTTCTTGTTGAAAGTGATAAAATAGTATTAATTCACAGGAGTACTGAGATAAACGAGAGAACTAAGCAAATCTGGAATATGGTAGGTTCTCAATAAAAACCTAAGCATACACTTTATACTATAGGACTTTATACATACTATAATTTTTCAAAACATCTTTATTACCACAGGAGATTCCTCAAGGCAGCAACTATGTCTTTCTTACATCTATTCCCAATGCTCAGCATGACTATATAAATCAGGAGCACATTTGCAATTCTACTCTGGACTCTGGAGGCGGAAGCAGGAGGAAGGACACCCTGCCTGCACACAGTGCACCAGACCAGAGCTACACAACAAGATCCTGTCTCCAAAAAAATCAAGTCCTTCCTGCCCCCTGAAAAGACATAAACTAATCTTGACTCTAGTCACAGTGTAAGTAAAGGAGATAGTAAGAACTGAGGAACACTGCAGAGTGAATAACCCATCTAAAGGGGCAAACATTATCAGCTCTAACAAAAATGGTCTACAGCACTGTAAGCTCTATTTTTTAAGACACAAAAGTCAGACTATTTTAATGCCAAATCTTTGCATCTTTATGTTTGTTTCAAACCTTTAAAAAATTATAAACAAACCACGCTGGGTATGGTGGTACACACCTTTACTCCCAGTCTTTAAGAGCCAGAGGCAGGCAGATTTCTCTAAATTCAAGGCCAGTTTGGTCTACACAGTGACAGTCAGGATGGCTAGGGTTACATAGAGAAACCCAGTTTCAAAAGTTATAAGCAAATGAAAGAAAACCAGAAGCTATTCACTAGATTACAGCTTCTGACCCACATTTTCCCCCTGGCTTAATTCTGAACAACTATCAGCTACTTCCCAAATCAAACCTACCTCAAGATTTTGTTTTTTTAAAGTGTCAACATATTTTCAGAAGACAGAAGTAGCCAAATGTGGCAGTGCAAGTCTGTATCCCAGCGACAGACTAAGGCAGGAGGCTGGTAGGTAAAGCCAAGACCAGACTAGACAACTTAGTGAGATACCATTTTAAAATGTAAGAGGTAGTGAGGACACAGCTAGTGGCTTAGTGGCAGAGCACTTACCTGCCTAGCACACATAGGATCCTAGGTTCAATTTCAACAGCAACAGCAAACTACCCTAACCATTAGTTTTTAAGATACTCCCCAAAGGCAGCCCAGAACAGGTAGAGTAATGACTATGATCAAATTAAAGTAGCACTGGTACTTAGAAAATGAATGAATGAATGAAAGGAAAAAGAAGGACTTTAGATAGATGATAAATTCTAAATTACTTGGCTAAAAAATACAGTCTTCAAGACCAGCCTAGACTACATAGTCAGTACCAAGCTAGTCAGGGAAACACAGTGAGACTCCTCCAAAATTAGACAGAGCAGGTAGAGACTCCAAGGCATAAAATGAGACAAATAGATAAAAATTCTTTTTTTGGGGGGGGGGAGGGTAAGGGAGGGAGAGAGAAAGAGAGAAGAGGGAGTGAATGAATTGATAAAAATTCTTTTAGAGGAACTTACTTCAGCTCTCAGCTATCCAAACATGGGGATAAGCTGCCTGGAAAGCTATGAATGGTGTTATTAGTCACAGACTGTCTCAACACTTGACAAGGATATGTAAAGACAAGAAAAAGAGCAGCCATGTGGAATAGCACACAAAAAAGCCTAGGCTTTGCACCTAGACAGATTTAGACTCCAATTCCTCTTTATCATGACTGTGTAGCTGATGACCTCAAGCTTGTTAAAGGTCTACTGCAGCAGGTCTCCAGTAGTGTAACATCTTACAAGGTTAGAAGAATAGGAAGGAAGTTTGTTCAAAAAATAGTTACAGGCACAGGCCCTGAATCCCATATAAGACAAAATGTCTGTCCTCAATGGGGTTAAAGTCTATTATAAGAAATTCAACCCAGGGAACATGACATGTTTAGAGTCACAAGAACATGCACATACTACTACAGGAGGATATAAGCAGAGGACCTCACCATGGGCCCATTTAAAAGTCAGTCTGGTTAGAGGAGATTTCTTAGGGCAGCTAAGATCTTAAGAATAAGAGCCCTTGGTATGGCAGCAGAATTAAAAATACAAATAGGAAACTGAGCATAGTGATAGTGATGTGTGACCTCATCCCTCAGAAGGCTGAGATCAGCCTGGGTTACATAGTGTACTATGTACTAGATCCTTCCTCAAAATAAAGGAGGGGGTCAGGCATGGTGATGCATATCTTTAATCCCAGCATTCAGTAGGCTGAGGCAGGAGGATTTGTTAGTTCTATGCCAGATTGGTCTACAGAGTTCCAGGACAGTGAGGCCAAAATAGCCCGTTTAAAATAAAGGGGAAGAGGGGAGCCTGTGAAAAAAGGGTAAAGAGTAAGAAGTGAGGGAGGAGTCAGAAGGGAACTATTAAGATTCTTTGAAAAATAGTAAGACTCAGTGTTTGTAATGTTATTTTATTACTACTCCATGTGTGGGCTGTGGAGGTCAGAGGACAATGTCTAGAAGTAGGTTCTCTCTTTCTACCACAGGTTCTAAAGATCAAAGTTAGGTCATTAGGTTTGCAAGACAAACACTTTCACCCAGTGAGTCATTGTGATGGTGCCTGGGACTCAGTAGTTAATGACACATATAGAATAACAATAATGTGCCCCCATACAAGCTCAAAAAACAAGCCGTTATTAATTATAACTTATTTTTGATTAGACTGGAAAGCCTTTGACATATTAACCTCTAGGAATCCATGTCACTTTTGAGACATATGTCATTCTCAGGAAACTCCTTCCCAAAGAAGGACCCAGATGTGCTGCACAGAGTATTTATGTTTCATTCACAGACTACCCTAGAAGGACAACCTCAACTCCACTACACAAGGATCCTAACACAAAATCTTTACTAGTTCTCACAAACACACATGTACAAAGGCCTAACAATTGTAAAATAAAGAACTACATTACACTTGGTCACTAGTCAGTACCTCACTTTTGAGGAAAGACTCCAGGCAACCTTATTCAGCTAGCATTCTAAAATAGTAAAGAGTCCAATGCACTAACTAGGCATGGTAGTACATTCCTTTAGTCCCATCAGAGGCAAGGGGATCACTGTGAGTTCAAGCCAGCCTCATCTACATACTGAGTTCCAAGACATGTAATTATCTAGAGAGACCCTGCCTTGAATAAATAAGTAAATAACTAAACAAAGTTTAACGTATGTTTTCCTTTTTAAATTTAGTATTACCGAAAATGATGTTAAAATATCACCAAAAACAAGTTATTCTGCCTTCTAGATTACTGCCAACCGAGCACACTCTGCTTATTACACTGTGCTGTTTCATAATGAACAAGTTCTGTGGTACTAAGCCCTCAAGAAGAGTAGTAATTTAGGCAGTGGTGGCACAAGTCTATAATCCCAGCACTCGGCAGCACTCAGGCGGCAGAGGCAGGAGGATTTCTGAATTCGAGGCCAGCCTGGTGTACAGAGTGAGTTCCAGGACAGCCAGGGCTACACAGAGAAACCCTGTCTTGAAAACAAACAAACAAACAAACAAAAAAGATATGGGACCAAGCCCAGAATCAAAGTTCACAGACATCTGCTGGGAGGTGGTGGCACACGCCTTTAATCCCAACACTTAGGAGGCAGAGGCAAGTGGATTTTTGAGTTCGAGGCCAGCCTGGTTTACAGAGTGAGTTCCAGGACAGCCAGAGCTATACAGAGAAACCTGGTCTCTAAAAAAAACCCAAAAAAAAAAAAAAAAAGAGTAGCAATTCTTAAGACAGATAAAAGTGACAAAGATAATCAACTGTGAAGATGGTATATACCTCATTAACCCTCGGTCTTTTAAAATGGACACAACATTGGCAAAGAATCGCACTTCATACAGCTCACTGGACAACGTATAGCTTGAGTCTAGAGACTGGCGCGCCATCAGGTACCATGAACAGCTTCAGAAACTCACAGCTTTCCACCAGTGTCATGATATAAAACACTATATATAGTAGTTATCATTTCTTGAGAAATTTTATTTTTTACTTTATTGAAACACTGTTCAAGATCACTATTTATAGTTCATACTCAGAGCAATCCTTATATATTGACTTTAAATGGACAGTGTAATTTACAAATAGGACACCTTTATGTACCTTTAAGATTTGTTATTTATATGAGTACACTGAAGCTGTCTTCAGATGCATCAGATCCCATTACAGATGGTTGTGAGCTACCATGAGACTGCTGGGAAATGAACTCAAGACTTCTGGAAGAGCAGTCAGTGTTCTTAACTGCTGAGCCACCTCTCTAGACCCTTCGTGTACCTTAGACATTGAAAAACCAAACCTTTAGTTTAAACCAATTCTAGAACCATTCAAACGCAGAAAAGGTAGACTGTAGTTCACCTCTCTAAGCTACATCTGAAGCTTTTCCATTAGAAAATTCTCTAAAGCTGAGGGGTGGTGGCGCACGCCTATAATCCCAGCACTCTGGGAGGCAGAGGCAGACGGATTTCTAAGTTCGAGGCCAGCCTGGTCTACAGAGTGAGTTCCAGGACAGCCAGGGCTGTATAGAGAAACCCTGTCTCGGAAAAAAAAAAAATCCAAAAAACAAAAAACAAACAAACTTCTCTGAAGCCTTGGGCGCATGAGCCCATTCTGGAGATGGGTCCAAGTACCTATAAATGAGACCACCCCACCCATCAGGGAAGGTCACTACTGAGAAACATGAAAGGTGGCAATGGTACCACAAATCTTGCAATCTGACGAAAGGTTTTGTAAGCAGTCAGATTTCCCACACACACAATGTTATTTCCCACTTACTTTAAAAAAAAAAATTCAACTTCAACTTAAATTTTCTACATTAAAAAAACTTAAATTGGTGGGGGTGGTGGTGGGGGTGGGGGTGGGGGGGTGGCTCACACCAGTAATCCCAGCACTCTGGGAGGCAGAGGCAGGCAGATTTCTGAGTTCGAGGCCAGCCTGGTCTACAGAATGAGTTCCAAGACAGCCAGGGCTATACAGAGAAACCTTGTCTCGGAAAAAAAAACAAAATCCAAAAAACCAAAAAAAAAAAAAAAAAAAAAAAAAAAAAAAGAAAGGAAAGAAAGAAAATCTTTTTATTTCCCCTCCATCTTTACTTCAATGCAAACTGGAGTTAGCAGAGGATATCATTAGAGAACTCGTCTCTGAAACAAATTACCCAGCCACTTTGAGCATTTAGAAGTGTAAGACTGACCTCACACTGGCCTGTGGAAAATCAGCCTCTAAACCACAAATGATTTAGATTTCTCTTTTCTATCAAGTGGTTGCTCCCCCATGTGGAATCCTGCTGTACAGAACAAGGAGAGAACTATAAAAGACCTCCTTGTTGAGGAAGCTCTAACTGGATGTCAGTTAGAATGGCACATTTTATGCAGTTCCAAAAAGAAAATAATGAGTTCTCTCATTTATTAAGGTCCACAATGTTATCATCTCATACTCTATTATACTCATTTCTTGTAATTACTTTACAAAGAAAAGAAAACTCAGACAAGACTCTACTCCAGCATACACAGTAGAGACCACAGAAACTGCAGAGACACAAATTTCTCCCCAGGTTCAACTTTAAAATCAGCTGCTTTACTGGCCCTTCCCAGAGGCATTTTGTGGTCAAAGCATAATCCATTTCCTCCTGTAAATGATCCACTTAAACGATGTTGGGAGCTTTGAGTCTCTGCAGGGAAAAATAGTAAAATGAACTGTACATTATTAACCTTCCTAACTTGTCACAGTTCATGCATGAGAAACTGAGTAAATGAAAGAGGGACTGTAAAACACCAGATAACTCACAACCAGTTTCCTCTGAAATAAGTAGACTAGAATAGAACAACTTGCTAGCTAAGAAATATTCTTAAGTTGTAATATCTGAGGCTAGAATAAAATTCAAGGTCATTTGTGACCCTAAGTATGTCCTCTGCCATTCTCCTTCCAATGAATTAGGCAAACCTGAACTTATTATTAAAGTCATCACTGGAATCATGTGCTTAGTGTACTTTCCTGACACGTGATTCTGAGCATTGTACCAAAGAGGTTAAAGAAAAGTCAGCACATACCCTGTAGACTCAATATTCAGGAGCCTGGGACAAGAGAATCCCAAGTTAGATACTAGCCTGAGCTTCATAGGAAGACTCTGCCTTTGTTTTTATTTCATTCTAAATAACTTAGAGACAAGAGTCTCATATATCCAGGCTAGCTAGCTTCAACCTCCTGAGTCTTCCTTCTCTATGTCCTAGGTGCTGGGATTACAAGTATTCATCACTGGGTTCATTTTATTAGATGTCAGTGGTCAAACCCAGGGCTTAGTACATGCTAGGCTCATAGTCTACCAACAAAGCTAATTCCCAGCCCAAGAGCCTGCCTTTAAAGGGTCATCTCTACCACTAAGTCAATGCTTTGATAGGTAAGGAAATGCTGTCCAGTAGAATGATGATCTACCCAGTGACCAAGGATAGACATGGCTTGGCTTTGCAAAGCTAAGTGACTTCAACAAGGTTCTCTCTTTAGAACCTCAGCACAAAGAATATGCCTAAAAACAGCTGAAGATGCCAGGGTTTTCCTTTTCCCACAACAGTCTGTGGCATCAAGGTAATACAGAGTTTAAATACAGGGGTTCCAGCAGGGCAGTGATGGCACTGGCCTTTAATCCCAGAACTCAGAGTTCAAGGCAAGTCTGGTCTACAGAGGGAGTTCCAGGACAGTCAGAGCTGCACAGAGAAACCTCCTCTCCACCTCTCTCTCTCTCTCTCTCTCTCTCACACACACACACACACAAACCTAAATAATAAATAAACAAATAAGGGCTCCAGTTGGTCATGGTGACTTCTTTAATTTCACCGTTCCTGAGGAAGGAGGTGGCTGTCTATAAATTCCAGGCCCGCCTGATCTACATAGTGAGACCACCATCTCAAAAAGGAAAATAAAATCAAAATAAGCTCCAGGTTGGCAAGGTAGCTCACCTGGTAAGAACTCTTGCCACAATGCCACAAAGCCTGAGGTCTGGAATTTGTCCCATGGATTTCACATGATAGGAGGGAATGAACATACACCTACAAGCTATCTTGACCTCCAACATACTACAGCTCACACACTCACAAATATACAATAAATTAAAATGTAATAAAAATTTCAAAATAAAAAAGAATTAAGATCTCCAAGATCCCAGCATGGTGGGACTCTCTGGGAAATCTCATGAGTAAGGATGTGGAACTAGAAGAATCAAGAGTTAAAGGTCATTACCAGCTACATTAAAAGCAAGAGTAGCCTGGACTATATGAGAACTTGCCTCAAAAGAAAAAAGATAAAGGAAGAGGATGGGAGAGCAAAGAGGGAAGAGGAAGGAAGACAGAGGAAGAGGAGGAGGAGGAAGGATATGAAGTAGGGAACTCTAAAAGCAGTGTAGGGATTAAGAATTGCAGACCTGTGTCTGAATCTGGGCTGTCACTTACTAGCTGTAAACTTAACTAAGTTCCTCATGGTTTTGTTTTGCTTTTAGAGTCTCACTATATCTTGCAGGCTGACCTCAAATTCCTGGGCTCAAGCAACCGGCCTCCACCGGCTGGTCCCACACCAGGGACGCACACCTGGAGTATCCTGCAAATTACTAAACTCTTGTTCCCTCGGAGAATGAGAACGGCACTGCCATAATCTGTGCGACACGTAAAATGTATTTATACACCCAGGGAAGCACGCAAAACAAGGTAGGAAGTCTATTGTTCCTGAGTTTGCCTCACCAGCCCTCTGAACTCAAAGTTAAGAGAGATCAGTTTTAGGGATGAGGGTGGAGTGTAGCTCAGCTGGCAAAATGTTTGTCTAGCAAGGGCAAAGCTCTGATCCTATACTCTTCTTAGACCAGGAAAATTTCCTATGTAACATCTCAAAACTAACATGATCCCAGATCCTGTAACCCCCAACTTCCCAATTAAGCAAATACATTCTACAGTTGACCTTCTGATTCTACTTAATGTAAACTCTGGCCTGCAGCTTCTGAAAGTTGACACACCTGTCCAATGGGAACCCTCTGTTTACCTGTTTCTCACACTCCATTCCAGAACTGAGAATGGAGTTGGGAGTTCCACACTAATCCTCCGGGTTTCAAAACCCGAATTCTACAGCAGACTCCCTAATCCGATTCTGTCCTTCTGGCCCTCACTCCCACTTCTTCCATACCATGCACTCGTACTACTCAGGGTCATTCTCAAGCTGGATCAATTTTCCCTAGATCTCGAAGACACTTCTTCCGTAACTCCTGCTCCTTATTTACAAACCAGGGGCTTTGCAGTGGACTACAAACCATCTTGTAGAGGACTGTGTCTCTAGAATTAGTAGTGCCCCCCCCCTTGCATGCCACACGCCAGGCTACTCTTTCTCCTAAGGGCCTCCGGCTTCGTCCCGGAGTCTCCCCGCCACGCTGGCATTAGAGGGATCATCTCCCCGCCGCCTGAGTCTGAGCAGCTAGCATCCCGACAGCCGCCAATTCCTTCATCACCCCCTAGGCCGGAGCCGGCGTGACCAATAAGGTGCCAGGTCCGCGGCCTCCCCGCCGCCGACCAATCACGAGCGAGCCCCCCCGCAGTCGCCTTCCGCCAATGGGAGAAAGCCCGCGGGCCCAGGCGCACGGACCCCGCGAGCGTAGCCGCGACGACAGCGGCGGGCCCGGCGAACACATAACATGGCGGCGGCAGGGCCGACCGAAGTGCAGCGGCGGCCGCAGAGGGAAGTGAGATCTCCGCCAGAGGCGGGAAGCACCGCCCTCACTGCCGGCCGTCCCCTCTCTCTCCACCCTCTTCGCCCAAGCTTCCATACACTCACAGGCCTCCACTCCAGCGTCCAGCGAAGAAAGATGCCGCCCCCGCGCTGCTGCGCCGTCGGGCAGTGCAGAGGCCCGGGCGCGGCGGAGGGGAGGGGGAAGCGTGCGTCACGAAAAACGGAGCGCGTGCGGAGCGGGGGCGCAAACAAGATGGCGGCCGCGCCGTTTGTACCGTCTCCCCTGCCCCTCCCCCCACTCCGCGCCTTGACTCCCAGCAACGCGAAGTGCGCAGCAGCTGAGGTGCCTGAAGTCTCGCGAGAATTGAGTAGGGCAGCCTGCCCGGCAAAACGAAATAGTGAGAGCTAAGACTTTTGTGGCCACGCCCCTTTCCAGGGGCTTGGGGGGCGTTTCCTGGTGACCTCCGAGAGGACGTTCTATCC
The DNA here is from genome assembly GCF_947179515.1 of Apodemus sylvaticus. NCBI lineage: Eukaryota > Metazoa > Chordata > Mammalia > Rodentia > Muridae > Apodemus > Apodemus sylvaticus. The sequence goes on from NC_067474.1 coordinate 135,680,584, forward strand.
TTGAAGTTCTCAGCTTTGATGCGCTTGCTTCTGAATTTTAGGAAATAGTTTTCCGTGTTTTGTTTTTAAAGGAAATGTATGGTAGGGAAAGAAAGACTTCGCCGCCGGCATGCTAAAATCTCTCTGTCTCTCTCTCTCATATACACACACACACACACACCAATAAATGAATAAATATAAATTAAAAACAACCAAAAAGGTGACATTTTCAAACGTTAAAATTGGCATAAAAGATTAAAGACAGAGTTGGGAGGTGGCTCAGTAAAGTGCTTATTCCTACAAGCATTAAGACCTGGGTTAGATTCCCCAGCACTCCATAAGCCACTAGCACAGTAGTCTCACATAATTGAAAGGCTTGAAAAGAAACCTGCTAGCCTAGCTAAACCAGCAAGCTCCTGGTTCAGTGAAAAGCCCTGTCTATAAAAATAGGTTGCAGCCGGGCATGGGAGAACAGAAATTCCAGCACCTGGGAGACAGAAGCAAGAGGTCTCTGAGTTCAAGGCCAGCCTTGTCTGCGAATCAAGTTCCAGGACTACACAGGGAAACTGTGTCAAAAAATCGGGTGAAGTTTCCATTGAAGACATCCAGATGTTGCCTTCTATAGCGAATGCATGCTATGCAAATACATTAACACAATGTGTATGGCTAGGTGTGGTGAAACATGCCTCTAATCGCAGCGCTCTGGAGGCTGAATACGGAAGCCAGCCATTTAGGGGGTCGGAGGTGGGAAAGTGTATTTCACGGGGTCTGGCTATAACTGGTGGTTCCGTGTTCATTATGTAGTCCACACTGACTTTAAGCTCAGTTAAATTTTCCTTGCTTAGCCTCCTGGGATTACAGACATAAACTACCATGCCCAGCGCACAAATAAGAAATTGTATTTTAGCCGGGCGGTGGTGGCACACGCCTTTAATCCCAGCACTTGGGAGGCAGAGGCAGGCGGATCTCTGAGTTCGAGGCCAGCCTGGTCTACAGAGTGAGTTCCAGGACAGCCAGGGCTACACAGAGAAACCCTGTCTCGGAAAAAAAACAAAAGAAAAAAAAAAAAAAAGAAAAAAGAAATTGTTTTCTTTTGACTGAGATGTGGATGTCAATGAGGGATAAAGTGAATAATTAAAATGCTTAAGGCTCTGGTATGGAGCTCCTGCGCCAGAAAGAAAAGAAGGCAGGCCTGGCCTGAGGATGCAGTTCAGTTGGTAGCATGTTTGCCTGGTATGGGAGCCCTGGGTTCAGACTCCACCATGGTATAAGACCTGGTGTGGTGGTACGTGCCATTAATCCCGAGACTCAGGAGATGAAAGTAGAAAAATTAGAAATTCAAAATAGCCGGGCGGTGGTGGCACACGCCTATAATCCCAGTACTCTGGGAGGCAGAGGCAGGCGGATTTCTGAGTTCGAGGCCAGCCTGGTCTACAGAGTGAGTTCCAGGACAGCCAGGGCTATACAGAGAAACCCTGTCTCAAAAAAACCAAATCCAAAAAAACCAAAAAAAAAAAAAAAAAGAAAAAGAAAAGAAATTCAAAATAGCTGGGCAGCAGTGGTAGCACATGTCTTTATCCCAGCACTCAGCAACAGAGGCAGGTGGATTTCTGAGTTCAAGGCTAGCATGATCTACATTGTGAGTTCCAGAATAGTCAGAATCTCTACATCAAGAATTTCAAGACACGGCAGAGAGAAACTCTTGTGTCAGGGTGAGAAAAGGTTCAAAAACCAAGTTAACTAAATGGTTCAGCCAGTAAAGACACTTGCCTCCGAGCCAGATAACTTGAAATCGGTGACTGGGACTCGTGTGGTAGAAGGAGAGACCAGCCTCCAGCAGCTGTTTTCTGAATTCCACATTCTACATGTGTGCTAAGTCTCATGCATACCCCTCAAAAATACACAAACACACACACACACATAAACACACACACACACAAACAAACAGAACAAAATGTTGGTCAAGATAATCCTCTGCTAGCATTTAAAGGGTGGGAAGTTGACATAGAGAAAGAAACCCCGTGGTGGCTCGTAACCATCTGTAATGGGATCTCTTCTGTGTGTCTGTGAACAGCTACAGTGTACTCATATACATAGATAAATCTTTTTTAAAAATGCCCTCTTTTGGTGTGTCTGAAGAGAGCAACAGTGTACTCACATATATGAAATAAATACATGAAGAAGAAGAAGAAGAAGAAGAAGAAGAAGAAGAAGAAGAAGAAGAAGAAGGAAGAAAAGAAGAAGAGAAGAAAGAAGAAAAGAAGAAGGAGGAAGAAGAAGAGAAGAAAGAAAAAAGAAGAAGGAGGAAGAAAAGAAGAAGAGAAGAAAGAAAGGAAGAAGAAGAAGGAGGAGGAGGAGGAGGAGAAGGAGAAGAAGAAGAAAAAGAAAGCTGGACTGGTTTTGTCACGTGATTTATACCCTGTTTGGAGAGATTCTTTGGACCAAAGGGCTTGGCCAACAATGGCGTCCCAAAAACGAGTTGGGTCCCAAAGGAAAACATTAGCATTGGACACTGAAAGTTAAACACTAGGAATGTTGCACCTGATGTTACCTATGTGAGAGATGAGACTAGCTCTCAAAGCCTCTGCTTAAAAAAAAAGTCTCTTAAGTTCAGCATTCAGGGGCTGGAGAGATGGCTCAGTGGTTAAGAGCACTGGCTGCTCTTCCAGAGGACCTGAGTCCAGTTCTCAGCACCCTTTTCAGCTGACTCATACGCAACTCCAACTCCAGCTCCAGAAGATCTGATACCATCTTCTGAGTTCTGTGGGGACCTGCATACATGTTGCATACATTCACACAAGCAGCATGCATGAACACATTTTTTAAAACTTAAAGATCAGCATGCAACAATGTGACTAGCCAACTCCTTTCTTCTGGCCCCTGGCCGCCTCATCCTGCTGCCATGTCTTTCCCCCACATAATGAATTGAAAGCAGAAACCAAACCTGAGAAAGAATCATATGGAACAAAGTGGTAAGGGAAGACAGAGGACTAGACTGTCCTCCAGTCCCGGCCACTAAGCTCTAAACTTTCCAACTACATAAACCACAAACATTTCTCTTTGTGTTTATACCATGTTAAGTCAATTGCTCCAAAGAATAAAGTCTTACCCCTGATTAATAGAGAAAGAAAGGGGATGTGGACATGGTTAGCATGTTGTATTAATTGTATTAGTCAGGGTTTTCTACAGGTATATGTGTGTGTGTAAATATATATATATTGACTTACAGGCTGTGGTCCAGTTATGGCTATCTCCAGTGGTCCGCAGACTGGACATCTCAGCTGATCTTCAGTATATGTCTGAATCCCAAAAAAGTCGGGCAAGAGTGAAAACAACTGGGCTAAGAGCAAAAGCTTCCTTTATATAAACTGCCACCAGAAGGTGTGGCCTAGGTTTAAGGTAGATCTTCCCACCCCAAAACATCTGGATAGCAGGGCGGTGGTGGCTCACGCCTGTAATCCCAGCACTTGGGAGGCAGAGGCAGGCGGATTTCTGAGTTCGAGGCCAGCCTGGTCTACAGAGTGAGTTCCAGGACAGCCAGGGTTATACAGAGAAACCCTGTCTCAAAAAAAAAAAACAAAAAACAAAAAAAAAACAAAAAAAAATCCAAAAAAAAAAAAAACATCTGGATGTAGGGTAGATCTTCCCACCTCAAATGATTCAATCAAAAAAAAAAAGAAAAAATCACTCACAGGTATACTAACTCACTAGAGTCTTAGTTAATTCCAGATGCAGTCAAGTTGACAACCAAGAAAGTCTTACACACTCTTTATTTATTTATTTTTTAGATTTATTTATCTATTATAAATCTTAGATCTTACAGTAAGTACACTGTAGCTGTTTTCAGACACACCAGAAGAGGGCATTGGATCTCATTACATGATGGTTGTGAGCCACCATGTGGTTGCTGGGATTTGAACTCAAGACCTTTGGAAGAGCAGTCAGTGCTCTTAACCACTGAGCCATCTCTCCAGCCCCCAGTCTTACACACTCTTTTCTGATGGGATTGTATGTTGGCTCAGCAATGTCTAGAGGCTGGTTCAAATGCCTGGGCTCAAGCCGCCCTCCACCTGAGTCTCCTGAGTAGCTAGGACTGCAGGTGTGTGTCACTCAAACCAAAATACCTTGCATTTTTCTTGATAAATGAATCCAACTCTGATTTCTATAAATAACAATTTATACGTGAGTGTGTGGCCATCAAAACTCCCCAATACTTTGTTCCACTCTCTAATCATCGTAAAAATCAGGCTTCTGCGTCTGAAAAGTTAAAGATCAGATCTGGGACCATAGTAAATTCCTTAAGGTTCTAAGCACTCCAGAGAGGCCAGACGGATTTCTGAAACCACTTCCTTACATGGCACACTGCTTTTGATCTGAGAGGAAGACAGAGGGATAAAGGTGATAAACTGTTGGAGTTTTAGAGAGAGACAGAGACAGAGACAGAGACAGACAGACAGAGAGAGACACACACAGAGGGTTAAGGTTAGGTTAGGGTTAGGGTTAGGTTAGGGTGTCTCGTGTGTGGGTGCATGTGTATATGTGGCTGTGTATACCTGTGTGTACATTGTGTATGCATGTATGTACATGTACACATGGAGGCCCAAGGCTGATGTTAAGCAAGTTCTTTGTTCACTCTCCCTATTATTCATGGAGGTACGGTCCCTCAATTAGACCCAGAAGTCACTGATGTGGCTAGTAAGGCCAGTTGGATTGTTCCAAGGATGCCCTCTCTGCCTTCCAGGAGTTAGAGTTGGAGGTAGGCTGACATACCCCCACCTCCAGAATTTATCTGGGTGTGAGGATCTGAACTCTGGTCCTTATGTTTGCAGAGTGTATTAGCCAGGGTTCTTTAGAAGAACAAAACCAATAAGATGAATATAATTTCTTATATTCCCGTCTGCTTAAGTAGTAACAGTCGTCTCACTCCTGAGAGGCTGAGAGCCCAGCAGCTGTTCGGTCTTTAATGCTGGGTGCCTCATTCTTGGAGAATCCCCACAGTAGCTGTCTTACTGCACAAGCTGACAGCCCAGGAACTGTTCAGTGGGCGCCCAAGCAGTCCCGATCTGGTGCCAGAAACCCAGAAGGCTCCTGGAGAGCCACTGGCTGTTAGTCAATGATAGAGGCCTGGAAATGTTGGTTGTGATATCAGGAAGCGTCGGCAACAACAGGATAAATCAACACAGCAGCTAAAGGACAAGCTGAACAGGCAAGAGGGAAGTCCCTGAAAGCAAGAGACAACTTTCCTTCTTCTGCAATGTGCCTTTAAATCTGGGCTGCTCCTTGAAGGGGCCTCCCACACTCCTAGTGGGTCTTCCCAAGTCAACCGAGGCAGTTGAGATGAGAAGCCCCCTGTATTAGTCAGAGTGCTCTGGAGTCACAGAAGCTATGGAATGCTTTTATATATTAAGGGGATTTATTGTAATGACTTACAGTTTGTAGTCCAATTAACCCAACAATGGGCAGTTATGGATGGGAAGTCCAAAAGTCTAGAAACTGCTCCTGAGTTCCCTTGGCAGGTCGCTGCCATGCCAACCCCATGCAATGACCGCCTGCCTTGAGGTTAGCTGTCACAATTCCCAGACACCTGATAAAATCAAAACACTAGAAACTTATAATTAATTTGTCAGATTTATATATCAATAAATACTCAATTCACAAGATTCCCACACAATAATATCTGAGCCAATTGATAATGATACAAGCTGCCCACCTAGATTAGACAACTTATCCTAATTATTCTATCCTTTATGATATTTATAGCTACCTGTGGCTATTTAAAGCCACGTGGAATCTGTATCTTCTTCTCCTTCCATCTTCCTTTCGGATTTGGTTCTGGCTCCATCTTCCTTTCTTCCCCTCTCCTTCTCCTGTGTTGTTCCCTGTCTCTGCAACTCTTAGCTCCGCCTCCCTTTTCCCTGTCCAATCACAGGTTTCTTGTTGTATTAATAATAAATTAATTGGACAGGGAAAATCCAGCTATACACACACACACACACACACACACACACACACTGGGGGGGGGGGATGATTTGTATACACTTAGGCCAGGGAGTGGCACTATTAGGAGGTATGATCTTGTTGGAGTAGGTGTGTCACTGTGGGTGTGAACTTTAATACCCTAGTCCTAGTTGCCTGGAAGTGAGTATTCTGCTAGCAGCCTTCAAATGAAAATGTAAAACACTTAGCTCCTCCTGCATTATGCCTGCCTGGATGCTGCCATGTTCCTGCCTAGATGATAATGGACTGAACCTATGTACCTGTAATCCCAGCATACACCTCTAATCCCAGCATGCTAGAGGTGAATGCAGGAGGATCAAAAAATTTAAGTGCAACCTGAGTTACATGATAGAGAACTTACCTAGCATGTGCAAGACCCTGAAAAAATCTTAGGTACATATGGTAGATGATTACACAGTAGAGAGTACTCAGGTAGCCTTTTGACCTACATTGGAAAGAATAGTGGAGTATTGGTTATAGAACGTGATTTGGAATCAGTCTGATCTGGGTTCGAATCCCAGCTTCACTTACCTCCCTGAGCCAGAGAACTGAAAGATCCAAGGACAGTTAACCAATGGCATGCTGTACCACAAGGAGAGATAGGATGGAGGAGCCTAGCAGGGTCACTAGTCCATTAGGTTTGGCAGTATGATTGTTTCAAATAGGATGGGCCCCATAGGCTGTGACACTTAAATGCTTGGTCCCCAGTTAGTAGAACTGTTTGGGAGGGATTAAGAGGTGAAGCCTTAACCAAGTATGGTGACTCACACCTTTAGTCCCAGCACTTGGGAGGCAGAAGCAGGCAGATCTATATGAGTTTGAGGCCAGCCTGGTCTACAGAGTGAGTTCCAGGACAGCCAGGGATACACAGAGAAACCCTGTTTGGAAATAAATAAATAAGGTGTGGCCATGTTGGATGAGGTGTGTCACTAGGGGTAGGCTTTGAGGTTTAAAAAGCCCTACACCAGGCCTTCTTTATCTCTGCCTGTAACTCACAGATCTTATGAGTTCTCAGCTACAGCTCGAGCACCAAGTCTGCCCTGCTGCTTGTCTGCTGCCACGCTCCCCATCAGAATGACTAGTCCTTCGGAACTATAAGTAAGAAGCTAGTTGAATGCTTGCTTTAAAAGTTGCTTTGGAGCCGGGCGGCGGTGGTGGCGCACACCTTTAATCCCAGCACTTGGGAGGCAGAGGCAGGCAGATTTCTGAGTTTGAGGCCAGCCTGGTCTACAGAGTGAGTTCCAGGACAGCCAGGGCTACACAGAGAAACCCTGTCTCAAAAAAACAAAACCAACCAAGCAAACAAACAAACAAGTTGCTTTGGTCACAGTGCCTTTTCACAGCAATAGAACAGTAAAGGGGAGTGAATGAAGACAAGAAGGCCTGGTGTGATGGCACAGGCCTTTACTGACAGCGCCCGTGCTGCCACGGTACTGAGTATCAGGCGTAGGCCTGGGGGATTAACAAAACACACAGACACGGGTCATTCTGCAAGGAAAATGCCAAAGCTTTACTGAGAGACCAGCAATATATATACTAGAGGCCAGGGAAGGGAACAGGAAAAATCGATTATAGTCATAAGTCAGGCACCTGAGAAGTCTACGGACTTCCACACCAGTCAGGAAGGCAGGAATCAAGCTAAGCCACAGGATGTTTTGCTCTTAAGAAACCCGTGCAAAAAGCTCAGCTGGGGGTGTTGAGCCAAGCTCTGGTTCCCAACACTTTATCCCAGCACTCAGGAGGCAGAAGCAGGCAGAGCTCTGTGAATGAAAGACCAGCCGCAAAGCAAAACAAAAGCAAAACAAAGCATGAAAAGTGTAGGATGTGTCGGGAGCTTGGAGTAGCAATTCACACCTGTAACCTCAGCACTCAAGAGCCTGAGCCAAGGACTGAGAGATGGCTCAGTGGTTAAGAGCACTGACTGCTCTTCCAGAGGACCTGAGTTCAATTCCCAGCAACCACATGGTGGATCACAATTATCTGTAATGGGATCTGATGCCCTCTTCCGGTGTGCCTGAAAACAGTGACAGTGTACTAACATACATGAATCAAATAAATAAATCTTTTAAAAAAGGAGGATGGGGGCTGAGGCAAGATAATCACAAACTAGGGGCTACCCTGGGTTATATTCTAAAATCTAATTTCAGAAACCCCCAAACCAATCCCTCCCCCACAAATGATGGTGTAAAATCCACACCAGGTATTAAAATATCTTCTGGACATGTGCTAACCTCAGTTTGGAAGCCTATGCAGGGTGAGATCGGGAATGTGAAAATTCTCTCCTGATCTTGTTGGTCTCATGGGGTGGGGGAGGGGTGGGAGAGTTCAAAGGTGAACACTGAAAAAGAGAGGCAGAATGTCAGTTGAAAGGTCTAGAACCAAAGTGGGGGTAGCCTGGAACAAGAATGTATAGGGAGAGATGTGATAGCCCAAAGTTGTCACATAGCTCTCGCTGTGTCAAACAGATCATGAGTCCTTCGAGAGCGGGCTAAGAGCACCTGGGAATGCCAGATATTGTAAATATATGACATCATAGTGGGTGATTAGCATCTGTTCAAGGTAAAAAAAAAAACCTAATCAACACCTGTTACATGGTACATACTCAAATACTTAATGTTAAGTTATTAGAGGGGGTACTTAGAAATACATAGCTTGAAAATCCTTTATGTAGGAGGTCCTCAGAGTGGTGCCTGTCCCAGATAATTCGATCAACAAGTAATCACTATGGTAACTAATATTGGTGGAGGACTAATGATGACAGTAGTTAATGGCAGTACAGAACTAAGAAAGAGAGTTAGCACGTGCTGGTGTCGTTTAATCTTTAAACCAACTTGACGAGATGATTTTGTTGCTTGGTTTTTCTGCTTAAGATAGAACCTCATTCAGTCTAGGCTAGCCTCGAACTCACTAGGTAGCTGAGGCTGGCCTTGAATTCCGATCCTCCTGGATCTACTTCCCAAATGCTGTGATTATAGGTTTGTACCACTATTCCAAGCAGGATGGGTTTTATTTGGCTAAGTGGGTGGATATAAAGGAGAGATGAAATTTATCCCCAAGTCCTTTGGCTCAGATATGAGAGAAGCTTACCTGACTCCAGACATCATCTTTGGGGAGCTATAGAGCAGGAAGTCTCAAAAGGAAAGCTGAAGGAAGGCTATGCTGGGATCAAACTCCATTCCTGCTTTCTACTCATTCACAGGAATCTGGATTTCTGCCTTCTTTCTTCTGTGCCCACTGCTCCCCTTTTGCCGGATTCCTCGAGGCCGGTCCTGAGTGTATCTCTCCCTCCGATCTACTGCATCCCTGCTTCCTGTCTCATTCATCCACATCTCAGACTCAAGAAAGCAGTAGAAATCAAATGTTAAAAGAGCCTTTTTTAAAAAAATTTATTTCTGCTTTTGAGAAGGTCTAGAGCAGGTGAGCAAACGAAATATTCTGGCAGACAAGAGGTAACGGCCGTGTAAGAGAAAGGCCGCAGGGCTGCAGAGGCGGCTCGGTGCTTAAGAACACTTCCTGCAGAAGATCTGCGCTCCGTTCCCAGCACCCGTGTCAGGAGGTTCACTAACACCTGTAATTCCAGCTCTAGGCGATCTGACACCCTCTTCTGGACCCTTAGGCACCTGAACTCTCATATACACACCCCAAACTGACATACATATACACAATTAAAAATAGAAGTGTTTGTATTTGTTTGTTTATTTGTGACAGGGTCTCACTATGTAGCCCTGGCTCATCTCTGACAGGAGCTGGGACACAGCAGTGAAGTTGTGACAATGGAGAATGTGAGAAGCAAGACAGTTGGTGACAGTTACAAGGCCTAAAATCAAGGTTTTAGCTGGGTATGGTGGCGAATGCTTCTAATCCCGGCACTCGAAAGACAGAGATGGAGAGATTGCCATAGAACTGAGGACACTTTGGGCTACATAACAAGTTCTAGACCAGCCAAGGCTGTATCAGCAAGACTGCCCAAAAAAGATTAAGGGGGAGGGGGAAGTTAAAATTTGCAGCAATTGATGTTGGCAAAGTATAGGAAATGGTTCCAATTGCAGGTCACAAGACATTAAGAGATCGTGAAATCATTGAGATGGTTGAGCAAACTTTTGTTTTAAAATATGGAATGGGGTAGCATAGAGGACAGGGAGATGGAGTAAACTGCACAAAGCAAGATTAAGTACTGTGAAAAGTAAAATTTGCTTTAGCCCTGTATATATCAACATGTGCACTGGTTACAATGTAAGGTTTATTTATTTAATGATTTATTATTTATTTTTGTTTTATGTGTATTGGTGTTTTACCTACAATGGATGCATGAATGAGGATATAGAATCCCCTGGAGCAGGAATTTACAGACAGTTGTGAGCTGCTATGTGGCTGTGGGGACTTGAACCCAGGTCCTCTGGAAGAATGGTCAGTGCTGTCAACCACTAAGTCATGTTCCAGCCTCTATTTATTTGTTTTCAATTAAGCATCTTTTTGTTTTGTTTTTGTTTTTTGAGACAGTGTTTCTCTGTGTAACCTTAGCTCTCCTGGAACTCACTCTGTAGACCAGGCTGGCCTCAGACTCAGAAATCCGCCTGCCTCTGCCTCATAAGTGCTGGGATTAAAGGCATGCGCCACCACTGCCCCGCACAATTAAACATTTTAATACAATATATTTTGATCAAATTCTTTCCCCTCTCCCAACTCCTTCCACACGCCTGTAATCCCAGCACTCTGGGAGGCAGAGGCAGAGGCAGGTGGATTTCTGAGTTCGAGGCCAGCCTGGTCTACAGAGTGAGTTCCAGGACAGTCAGGGCTATACAGAGAAACCCTGTCTCAAAAACCAAATCAAAACAAACAAAAAAAAAAAAACAAAAAACAAAACAACAACAAAACAAAGCAAAAGGTGCACAAAACCCATGCTGATCTATTCGTGTTAACCAGCTACTCCTGGGCATAGGACCTCCACTGGAGTGTGGTTGAAAACCAGCAACATTCCATGGGAGAAAACTGATTTCCCCTTTCCTCACAGATATCAATTGCAAATTACATCTCGGCTAGGGTTGGGGCTTGAATCCACTTCCTCTTTTCCATGTGATTTTGTTTGGTTTGAACTTGTTCAGGTGTTGTACATGTTGTCATAGTCTTTGTGTATTCCTTCATGTATTAGGACTGATACACAGACATTTTTCTGGAAGACATCCCCTGCCTCTGGCTCTGACAATCCTTCGGCCCCCTCTTTCTTGTAGTTCCTCAAGCCGTGAGGGGCGGGGCTTGGTGAAGGCATCCGGTTTAGTGCTGAGCGCCGGGCTCTGCACACTGTCCAGGTGTGGCTCTCTGTGTTAGCCCCTGGATACCGCAAGAAGCTTATCTGCTGAGGGTCGAGCATTGATCTGAGTCTCAGCCAAGTGCATAGAACTTATTTCTTGTTGAAGATACAGTGAAGAATATTTCAAAGTCCTCATCTAGAATGTTACTGTGGGAAATGCAGGCTCCTGGAACTTTCTGTTTTCACAGTCTCCAAAAGGCTTATTAGTGGCTCTTGCGTGTGTGTGTGTGTGTGTGTGTGTGTGTGTGTGTGTGTGTGTGTGTTTAGGTTTATTTATTTGTCATGTATACAATGTTCTGCCTGCATGTATGCCTGCACACCAGAAGAGGGCACCAGACCTCATTATAGATGGTTGTGAGCCACCGTGTCAGCCACCATGTGTTTGCTGGTAGTTGAACTCAGAACCTCTGGAAGAGCAGCCAACGCTCTTATCCACTTAACAATTGCTCTCCACCCTGCTTGCTCATGTTTTTACAACTGATAAAACACTGTATGATACATGAGCCTGGTCCACTCTGCTGGAATTCCCTCTGGTGGCTACAGTGAGTTACATATGAGCCCACCACCACCATCACCATTATCACCACCACCACCACCCCCATCACCACCACCCCCATCACCACCACCACCCCCATCACCACCACCCCCATCACTACCCCCATCACCACCACCCCCATCACCACCACCCCCATCACCACCACCATCAGTATCAGCATCACCGCATCACCACCACCCCCATCATCACCACCCCCATCAGCATCAGCATCACCATCACCACCATCAGCATCACCACCACCCCCATCATCACCACCACCCCCATCATCACCACCACCCCCATCATCACCATCACCATCACCACCCCCATCAGCAGCAGCAGCAGCAGCAGCATCACCACCACCACCACCACCATCATTGTCATCATCAAGTCCTCAGGGAACTCTTCCTTCCTAGTTTCCACTTCCTATTCTGGCTCAAGACACCTGTCAACAGTTCTAAATGTTGCATGTTTCCATTTATAAGTAGCAAGGAAGAGAGTCTTTCTGCCAGACTCTGATTGGACCATCTAGGTTTACATGCCCACCTGGCCAATCATTGCAGCCAGAAGTATCGAGTGCCCTAATTGGTTCAAGCCTGCGCTACCAGATTGAACAAGCCTCCTAATAATACGTAGGTCCTCTAAAGGACTTGAGGGGCTGGTAGAAGAGAGAAGTGGATGGGTTAACCATGTGTGAGCCACACCTATAACTTCGGCAGTGGAGAGAATTCCAGCCTGGGCTACTTAAGATCCTATTTCAAACAACAAAACAACAACACAAAGGAGATGGCTAGCTAGATAGATAGATAGATATCATCTAATACATAATACATAGCAATGGTATAGCTCAGAGGTAGAACACTTATTTAGCATGTACAAAGTCCTAGGTTTGATTCACAGCATCACCCCCCACTTCCAATACATTCTAGACTCTATGAATGGTACCAAAATGAGTTGAACGTTTCAATAGTATTTGTGCTTGTAGTCATTCCTCTGTTTGCTCTCAGCTTCACACAAGCCTTCCCACACTGCTTTTACTGAAGGATGCTGTACACACACATGCCCCTCACACCCCCAACAAAACACAACTCCCAGATTTCTTCCTGCCACCTGGATTCCTGTCGTGTTGACCAATAGGAAGTTCCAGCGGGCACTTCTGTGCCCGGAGAGGGGCTGGCAGCCTGGCAGTCGGAAAAGCAAAGCTGTTATTCTCTCTGCACCTGCTGGAGCTTCTGGCAGCAGCTAGCACTTAAGGGTGGAGACCTCAGAGTCTCTGGAAAGGTTGGAGGCGGACCACTGTCACAGTCAGTGGTGTGGACGTTTGCCAGTGCGTTTGTTCCTGGAAGCCCCAGAGATCACTGGTAGTGTTTGTGACATCCTTGCAACAAACAAACAAACAAACAACAACAAAAAAAAAACCCAACCTGTTCTAGAAGCACAGATCATTATACCGTTTCATCTGATCCCCTAGAGCAGACAACCTTCCTAACGCTGAGACCCTTTAATACAGTTCCTCATGTTGTGGTGATCCAGACCATAAAATTATTTTCATTGCTACTTCATAACTTCAGTTTCGCTACTTTTATGAATCACAGTGTGAATATCTGGTATGTAAACCCCAGAGGGGTCGAATCCCAGAGGTTGAGAACCAGTGCTCTAGGCCTTGGGACGGTAGGAGTTTCCTGCTGCTACTCAGTCTGTCCCGCCTTACTCTTTTCCCTCCTCCAGGTCTTCTAGAATCTCTCTAAACATTTTGCTGAGCCAAATTCCTTGTTTGAGTTTAACTAATTTAAACACTGCTCTGGTACCTTGTCTTTACCCCAACTGACACAGTTTTGTCTTGGTTCTCAGAAAAGGCTGACAGAAGTAGCCGGCTCCTCAGCAGTGAGGCCTCGCTGTTCTGGAACTGAGTAAAACTGCCAGAGAGGTGCAGGGAGCAATCAGCCAGGGCACCAGGAAGAAGAGAGAGCAGACCCCAGCAAGCACTGGGGCATGGCCGCTCCCTCGGAGTCCTCGCCTCTCCTGCACTGATAGAACTGTCATTTCCTTTCGTCTTGTTTGAGACAGGGTCTCTTGTAAGTCTAGGCAGGTCTCCGATTTGATATATGCCCAAGAACGACCTTGATCCTCCTGCCTCCACTCCCGAGTGCTGCTGGGGTTATAGGCATGCGTCTCTCCACGCTAGATTTCTTCCTGTGTGGAGATCAAAGCAGGGCCTTGTACACACCGGCTAAGCACTCTGTCAACTGAGCTGCACCTCCACCCCAGGACGGTCTCACAGAGAGCTCATGAGATAATTTGACTCTGCTGTGGCAGCTTCAGTGGGCTCCAAACGTACCAGATGGACCCCTGGACACAACTGACAGGGAGCCCCAAACAGAGGAGACAGGAAAGTGTGTCTTTGTCACAAAGTAGAGTTTAAGGAGAGAGGGGAGTGAAAGTCTGTTGCCTCTGCTTCTTATTTATTCATTTTTATTTTTTAGTGGTGCCAACAGAGGGGCACATCGGTGCTCTCTAAATTCTGCATTACCTTCCACCCTCTTCTCAGCAATCAAAACAGGAAGTGTTTCTGAAGCATTTGAAGTTGTCCTTGCCAACACCAGAGGAACGGTCACAAACCTCTTGGTGCTACCCAAGCCATTGTGGGGTAGTCAAGTCTCTGGAGCAGGTTATCGCAAATGCCTCCTGCAAACCCTGATCAGCACCTCAGGAGTGCTACTTCTCATAGCAGTACCTCGCTGTGGCAGCGCCAGTTTACAAGCTGGGGTCAGGCAAATCCTGAGAAGACAACTACCTTTAAGTGTGATTCTTGCCTGGGAACCATCTAGATGCTACTGAGCCATTAACTTGCTGAGGCAAGTCATTAAGAAACTCAGTTTCGGCCAGGCGGTGGTGGCGCACACCTGTAATCCCAGCACTCTGGGAGGCAGAGGCAGGAGGATTTCTAAATTCGAGACCAGCCTGGTCTACAGAGTGAGTTCCAGGACAGCCAGGGCTATACAGAGAAACCCTGTCTCTAAAAAACTAAATCCAAAAAACCAAAACCAAAAACAAAAAAGGAAACTGAGTTTCAGTGTTTTCATTAGTTTGTTGTTTGCTTATTTGAGGCAGGGTTTTACTCTGTAGTTCCGGCTATACTAGAACTCGCTGTGTAGACTGGGTTGGCCTAGGACTCACAAAGATCTGCTTATCTCTGCTTCCCAAGTGTCAGGATTGAAGAAGTGTGCCACCATGCCTGTTCTTTTTGTTTGTTTGTTTGTTTGTTTTTGTTTTTGTTTTTTTTGTTTGTTTGTTTTTTGAGACAGGGTTTCTCGGTGTAGCTCCGGCTGTCCTGGAACTCACTCTGTAGACCAGGCTGGCCTCGAACTCAGAAATCTGCCTGCCTCTGCCTTCCAAGTGCTGGGATTAAAGGCGTGAGTCACCACCGCCCGGCACCATGCCTGTTCTAAAAGTAGCATAGGGATAATTAAAATTTATTTTTAAGCCAGGCAGGGGTGGCACAAGCTTTTAATCCTAGAACTCTGGAGGCAGGGACAGACGGAGGCCAGCCTAGTCTACAGAGTGAGTTACAGGACAGCCAGAGAAATCCTGTCTTGAAAATCCAATATATGTATTTTAAACAGTCAAGCATGGCATTGCACGCCTGTAATCCCGCTACTCCGGAGCATGAGGCAGGAGGATAATAAGCTGGAGGCCAGCCTAGGACACATGGCAAAAAGATATCAAAAAATATTTTAAGTGAACTGTTTTGCCGGCATAGTGTCATGCACCTATAACCACAACCCTTGAGAGATGGAAGCAGAAGAATCAAGAACTCTAAAGTGATACCCTTAGCTGCTTATAAAATTCAAGGGCATCCTGGTCTACATAAGATACTCTCTAAAGCCCATAATATAGTTCTGAGTGGAGAGGAGAGGTGGGGGATGGTAAGTGGCATCTTCTACTCTTGCTCTTCCCTGTGTCTCTGTGAGCAGCGAACAAGATGGAGCCCGTGAAAAGACTCTGAAAAGCACCATAGAGAAGCACGGCCCTGTCACCAACAGCACGGTTCCACGCCAAAGAGGAAGGCAGGCACATGCCGAGAGCCAAGCAGCTGGGAGGCAGGAAACCTCAACACCAAAGAAGATGTTGTCTTAAACTGGGGTGGTGCTTTCTTTGGAACAAATCTGTCACTGAAGTTGTCAGAGAGGCTAAAGTGGTCCAGGGAGGTGTTAAGGGGGCAGGCAGGGCGGTTAGCAGCCAGAAGATGCTGCCAAGAAAGTCTCAGAGCTCTTCCTCTCCTTTGTAATCCAACAAAGGCCATGATGGAAGGGGGAGGCAGATTGTAGCAATGGGGCTCAGGTTCAAAGCCAGGTGTGCGCTGGATCCGCTAACCAGCCACCAAGCTATTTTGGGAGCTGGGATGTCAGGGCTCCCCAATCACCATCTCATTTGCCAGCAACAAACCCTGTTGCCTTTCCACAAAGATCTGTAAAGGACTGTTTAGATAGTTCAGGCAACCAAGTTCCAAGGAGGGACAGACAGTGGAAGCAGGCTTATTGAGCTACAGGATACAGGAACCTAATCAACAGGGCTCATGTACAAGGAGTATCTCACAAGACGTGGAGCTGATTGACAGGAGGCAGGTGTGACGGCTTGTATATAAGCTCAGCCCAGGGAGTGGCACTATAAGAAGGTATTGCCCTTTTGGAGTAGGTGTGGCTTTGTTGAAGTAGATGTGTCACTGTGAGTATGGGCTGTAAGACCCTCATCCTAGCTGACTGGAAGTCAGTATTCTGCTAGAAGCCTTCAGATGAAGATGTGGACCTCTTAGCTCTAGCCGGGCAGTGGTGGCGCATGCCTTTAATCCCAGCACTTGGGAGGCAGAAGCAGGTGGATTTCTGAGTTCGAAGCCAGCCTGGTCTACAGAGTGAGTTCCAGGACAGTCAGGGCTACACAGAGAAACCCTGTCTCGAAAATTAAAAAAAAACAAAACAAAACTCTCAGCTCCTCCTGCACCATGGCTGCCTGGATGCTGCCATGTCTCTACCTTGATGACAATGGACTGAACCTCTGAATCTGTAAGCCAGCCCCAATTAAATGTTGCCCTTTGTAAGAGTTGCCTTGGTCATGGTGTCTGTTCACAGAAGTAAAACCCTAATGAAGACTGCAGGTCTAACTCTGTTCCGATCCTGTTCTCTTCTTGTCTCATTTCCCTCTCCAGCTCCATTTCTGGACAACATTCCCCCCTCATCCTCTACCTAAAGTCAGTCAGGATTCTGCTTTCATTTTGATTTTTTTTGTTTGTTTTTTGGATTTGGTTTTTTCGAGACAGGGTTTCTCTGTGCAGCCCTGGCTGTCCTGGAAATCACTCTGTAGACCAGGCTGGCCTCGAACTCAAAAATCCGCCTGCCTCTACCTCTCAGAGTGCTGGGATTACAGGCGTGCAACACCACCACCCAGCTTCATTTTTATTTTAATCCTCCTCTTTTTCCTCTTTTTAAAAATTTAAGATTGTATTAGTCAGGGTTCTCCAGAGTCACAGAATTTGTGGGTAATCTTTATATAGTAAGGGAATTTGTGGTAGTCCAACTCCCCAACAATGGTCAGCAGCAGTTGTGAATGGAAGTCCAAGGATCTAGCAGTTGCTCAGTCCCACAAGGCAAGCAGGCAAAGGAGAGAGAATCTTCCCTCTTCCAATGTCCTTATGTAGGTCTCCAGTAGAAGGTGTGGCCCCAATTAAAGGCATGTGCTACCACACCTGGATTTGGGACTTGCTTTGTCCCAGATGACCTTGAACTTAGAGATTTCCTTGCCTTAGTCACCTGGGATTTATAGCCACTATGTTTCAAGATTTCCATGCCAAGATCCAGGTCAGAAACTTGTATCTTCTAGTCTCAAGATCACAGGTGAGCCTTCCAATTCTGGATTGTAGCTCATTCCAGATATAGTCAAGTTGACAACTAGGAATGGCCACTACAATCCACCCCTTGTCCACTTGACACGAATAATATCCCATGCCCACATGAAACAATAACAAGGTCATGAATGTGCCTAACATGATATAATATTCCTTGTATAATCACAAATGCATTTGTAAATTTAAAATGTGGCAATGTCCCTTGAGAACATTCTTTTAGTATCTCAACTTAAATACCAATTGATGTTAAAGAAATTAGAAGAAAGGCAAATGTGTTTTTAATGAAATAAAACAGAAACGTTCATATTACTTTATAATCCTCATTTCTGCAACTGGTTACTTGGCCTTAGCTGGTATTTATAACTACTTTCCTCTACGGCCCATCCTGTGCTTCCTCTACCCTCTGCAAGCACCTCAGCAGGTCTTGGCTCTTTTCCTGGAGGATTGACCCATACCTTCATTCCTGATGGGCCTGTGTCCTTTGTCATCCTGCTTGGAGTAGACTGTTGTAGTTTCCCACTGACTTTAATCACAGGACATGGTAGTACTAAGAGACGCCCTAAAGGATCTCCTACACTCCAGACATAATCCTGCTTACCTCCATTGTGGAGAGGCAATCCAGTTTCCCCATGGTAATCTAGATCTATCACCCCTCCTAACCCTTCCTTTCTTAGCCTGTTGGCTTAAGGGCATTAGAAGCCCAAAGTCCGAGCTTCCAGTTCAATGGAATGTTCGTTGTGGCTCCTGGTAGGATGCCATGTTGCCCAGACTGGGCTGGAACCTATGATCTTCCTGCTTCCACACTATACTTATGCCTCTTACCTTAGCTTGCAGGTGGCTCAAGTGCCCAAGACCCATTTGTCTCTGGCCTCTCTACTTCAATTTCCTCTGCCTCTGGAAACTTCCTCCTGTTCTTTGATCCTAGAGACACTCTAGTTGGCCTGTTCAGGGCCATCCGATGTCAGCAGTTCATATTGCAAATGGTACCCCCTTGCCTCAGGTGCTGGCCCCACCTGCTCTGGTCTAGAGGCTGGGAGGGCTAAGGTGGCAGACTCCTCCTGCCTGCTCTTTCTGATCCTTTGGTCTCACTCTCATATCCCTTCCAGAGATGGAAGTAGAGTGAGTGAGACAAAGAGTCACTTGCGGGCAGTTGGTGACATACTCCTGCTGGCATCCCCCCTCCCCAGCCTCTCCGGGAGCTCTGCTTTTGGTCCTGGAATGGACTCTTGGGGTACAAAAGATGATGCTGAAGAGGGTGGCTATCCCCAGAGTGGACGAGAGTCACACAGAAACTACACCATTGCTGGGATTATGATTGGAGGCCCAAGGCAGAGCTGCTGCCTGGAACTTTCCCCATGGAGTCACCATTTCTTTCCCTGATTTACGCAGCATCCAGGTCTTAACACGTGCTCAGTGCCATCATGGACAGCTTCCTCCTCGTCCCTGTCCTCTTTTGGGCCCTTGGGAACTGAGGGCATAGAGAAGATGACAGCAGAAAAGAGCCCGAAGCATAAACAGCACTTACCCAGCGCTGGGTCTCGATCACTGTTGCTTATATACGTTTGCTCATTCATCTTTACAACTCCCCTATGAAGCCCGCTGCACATTTCACACATGCTGTAGGAAACAGACTCAGAACCGTTCCCAGAAAATAAACAGCGCAGTGGGGCTCCGATGCCAAAGGCTGCTCTGTTCACACTGCGCTTTGCAGTCTGCACCCTGAAGCACACACTGAGAACCATCTTGGCCAGGGAGGACAAGAGAGCAGGGTTCTTCTGGGGAAGGGGACATCTGGGCTGAGTCAGACAGAGCACATGCTCTGCAGGCCACAAGGTGGGACAGGGGAACACTGTAGTCAGCGGAGCCACTTGGTGAGCTGAGCTCCCAATACGGGCAGGGGAAGTGTGCTCCAAGACACACAGCAAGGCTTCGGAGGTATAGCTCATGTTCGCCCTAGAAAAGAGTGTGAGGCTGGAGGATGCATAGAGGAGTGTTTCTCTGCCTGGCTTCCGGGCCTGCTTTAGGGTGCCTAAGTTATGAGTTTGTAATCTCCCTTTGTTTTTCCTATCTCTTCCCCACATCTATCCCAGGCTGTGAATTTCAGGAGAGCCAAGCTGGGTCTTCCATGCCCAGGAGCGCCTGGTTCTTAATAGCTGCTCTGTGAAAGAACAGCAGACATCCCCCAGGGGTCCCCCCCACCCTCCTACCCCCCTACCCCCCACCCCCATCCCCACACACCCCGCCCCCCCACCCCCACACACCCCTCCCATGGATCGTAGTTTTGTTTCTTTTTTGAATTTTTGTTAATTTTTAAAATTTATTTTTCTGTATTAATGTTTTGCCTGCATTACGTATGTGTACCACATACCTGCCTGGTTCCTGCAAAGGTGACCCCAGAAGAGGCTGCCATCTCTTGGAGACGGAATAACAGTCATGTGGTGCCACGAGGGTACTGGGAATCAAAGCCGGGTCCTCTGCAAGATCAACAAATGCTCTTAACCACTGCTCCTCTCTCTCTCTCTCTCTCTCTCTCTCTCTCTCTCTCTCTCTCTCTCTCTCTCCTCTCTTCTCCCCTTTGTTTTTTGTTTTGTTTTGAGAAAGGTCTCCAGTAGGATTCTATGAACCCACAGTGGAGAGAGAATTGATTCCTGAAAGTTATCCTTTGACTTCCAAACACTTTAAGCATGAATAGCACACACACACACACACTCGCTCACTTGAACAAATAAACTAACTTAGCAACCATGTGGAAGTTCACTCTCTTAAGGGGAAAAAACTTATTTTAAGAAAAAGCTTTGGGGCCAGGCGATGGTGGCACACACCTTTAATCCCAGCCTTTGGGAGGCAGAGGCAGGCAGATTTCTGAGTTTGAGGCCAGCCTGGTCTACAGAGTGAGTTCCAGGACAGCCAGGGCTACACAGAGAAACCCCATCTCGAAAAACCATAAAGAAAAAAAAGGAAAGAAAGAGAGAGAGAGAGAAAGAAAGGAAGGAAGGAAGGAAGAAAGAAGGAAGGAAGGAAGGAAGGAAGGAAGAAAGAAAGAAAGAAAGAAAGAAAGAAAGAAAGAAAGAAAGAAAGAAAGAAAGAAAGAAAGAAAGAAAGAAAGAAAGAAAAGCTGTGGGGCTGGAGAGATGGCTCAGCGGTTAAAAGCACTGACTGCTCTTCTGATGGTCATGAGTTCAATTCCCAGAAACCACATGGTGACTCACAACCACCTGTAATTGGATTTAATGCCCTCTTCCGGTGTGTCTGAAGATGGCTACAGTGTACTCATATATACATAAAATAAATACATTAAAAAAATAAAGCTTCTCAGGCTGAGCTTGCTTGGTGGCTTACACTTTTTTTTCTCCAGCACACAGGAGTCAGAAGTAGGCAGACCTCTGTGAGTTCGTTACCAGCTTGGTCTACGAAATGAGTTCCATGACATCCAGGACTACATAATGAGACCCTTTCTCAAGAAAGAAAAGACAGATACAGGCAGACAAACTTACTTGAAGGAGTTTGAAACTGAAATTGCAGTTTCCAGAATGGCCACGTGAGGGAAGTAGTGAGCAGCCTGCGGGCAGACTCTGGCTCAGCCTTGTCACCTGCTGAGGACCCAGATGGCAGAGTTGGGGTTTCCGGGGCTTCCCGGTCCTAGAACAGGTGGGCACTGGCCGGGATGCCTTAGGAAGAGTCTCTGCAATGTGCTCGGTCTGGACTCTCACAGGCCCTCCTTGTGTACTCCCCCTGGGCTTGGGAGAGGAGACGGTGGCCAGAGGGGCAGAGGGGAGGCATTTATTCCCTCCAGTTTATGACTTGTCTTTCAAATGTGATATTATGGTCATTTCTCTGGTAGACAAGAAAATCGAATGTCTCAGTGTTTTCTGTTATGGCTTCTCAGCTTACAAAAAGGTTTCGGTCTCCCAATGATCAAAATACTTGTCCATGTGGTGAGTCATATGCTACAATTATTTAAATGTGTTCTACCTGGAGTTTATTTCCCTACTTGTGTAAGGCATGGCTTTCTTTTTCTCCATTTGATGAATGGCCTATTTTTTCTATGTCTCCATCTTTGCTTTCTTGAGACAGGTCCTGCTGTGTAGCTCAGGCTACCCCGTGACTCCTGACCCTTCCCTCTCAGCTTTCCAAGTGCTGAGATTACAGGCATGACCCAACATGCCCAGTCCCCTCCATCCCCTGATTTATCTGAAGCACCATCTTCATCTTCCCTGAATGCCCCAGTGTGGCTGAGCCTGTTTCTTTCATTTAGTTATTGTACAAATGCATGGGGTAGAGAGTCATAATTCAGTGAATGTAAACAGTGTGCAATGATCAGATTAGGGTAGTTAGCATCTCCCTCTCCATTAAACATTAAAAACATTGTGTTAACACACACTAATTGTATTTGTTTCTGTAGGACAGTGTGCTAGCTCAGCACCTGTGTACAATGTCTGCTAAGCCTGGGCAATTAGCATCTCCACCCCCGTAGCATTACTTGGTGTTTGGAGACCTCAAGTTTCTCTCATCTAGAGGTTGATGAAATACTTAATTTCTGTGTGACTACAATCATCAGTGAGTCTATTTCCGTATTCCGTTTTGTTTCACCGGTCCGTCTGGTCCTATTTCGATACCATATTGTGTTATCAGCATGGACTTTATAATAAGTTTTTTTCAATATAATTTGATTTTAACTTTAAAATTCTGCATGCTCAATTCTTGTATTTGCACTTAAGAGCCAACTCATCTCAGTCTTCTGGAAGCATACACACAGTTTTGAGGGACCTGAACTTACACACAAATGTACATTTGTATATTTCTTCAGAAAGGAAGGCCAAGGTTTTCAACAGCAGGTAAAGAGACTGAGATGCCAAAGGCAGTGCCTGACTTACAGGTTGCTGTGTGGAGGAGAGAGGCAGCAGGGGAGAGAGACTCCCCTCAGGCATTCTAACCCTTACAGCTCTGCCTTCTCCATCCTTCACCTCCATCGTTGCTGTTCCAGATGATAATATCTCCACCCTCACAGTGCCCACTTTAATCTAATTCTCCTGCCTGCTCCTGCCCAGCACACAGGCTCTAGCTCTAGGTCTAGATTAGACGGTAAGAACATTATCATTAATAAACAAATAAAATCATACATCTCAGTTGACAACCTGAAGGACCCAGCTTTCCACATCGCTGGGCCTCAGTTTACCATGTGGAGAATGGGATGAGGGAAGCCTTCTCCTCGCCCCACCCCCCCAGACATGGTTTCTCTGTGTAGCCCTGGCTGTCCTGGAACTCACTCTGTAGACCAGGCTGGCCTCGAACTCAGAAATCCAAATCCGCCTGCCTCTGCCTCCCAGAGTGCTGGGATTACAGGCGTGTGCCACCACTGCCCGGAGAGGGAAGCCTTTTAATCTGAGTCATTTCCCTGGTTCTTTCCACCTTCCCACTCCTCATTTAATTTTTGTAAAGTTAAGAACCTTCCAGCAGTAGCCAGGCCTGGTGGTGCACACCTTTAATCCCAACAGTTGAGAAAAAAGGTGAGCAGATCTCTTGAGTCTAAGGCCAGTCTAGTCTACAGAGTTCCTTCCAGGATAGCCAGGACCACACAGAAAAACAAACGAACAATCCTTCCAGCCTGAAAGCAGAGCTGACCAAGCCCAAGCTCACTTAAACCTAGCAAAGTTGGACCACGGCAGGACCATAGGAGAGGAGTCCTCAAGTCTTAGGCTGCCAAGTCTTTTTACATTTTCTTTGATTTTTTAAAGGTTGGTTGGTTTGTTTGTTCATTTAATGTATGAGTGCTCGAGCTGCATGTACACCTGCGTGTCAGAAGAAGGCATCAGATCTCATTTATAGATGGTTATGAGCCACCATGTGGTTGGTGGGAATTGAACTCAGGACCTCTAGAAGAGCATCTAGTGCTCTTGACCACTAAAGTATCTCTCTAGCACCCTAAACGTCTGGGTCTTAAATTGGCACATCCACTTGAAGTTCATTCAGGCAAATGCCAAGCCCTGTATAATGGTTCTTCTAGGCTGTCAACTTGACTACACCAGGAATTAACTAAAACCCCAGTGTTGTGCCAACGTAGGATTTCCCCCTTTAAATCATTTGAAGTGGGAAGAGCCACTTTTAATCTAGATCATTTGAGGTTGGAAGATCGACTGTTGATGGCAGCAAAGGAAGCTTGCTCTCTTTGGGTGTGTGCCCTCACCCTCACTAGCAACCCCATCCCTTCCCTGACATTTGAACCCACTTCTTTGGCATTCCAGCATATATTAAAGACCAACTGAGGCATCTAGCCTTGAGGAGTAAATATCTACTGAATTCTTGGACTTTCCCAATGGACAGCCATTGTTGGACAAGCCAGACCACAGCCTGTAAACCATTTTAATAAATCCCCCTCCCATATGTGTGCGCATGCTTATGTGTGAGTGTGTGTGTGTGAGTGTGTGTGTGTGTATGTGTGTATATGTGTCTGTTCCTTCTCCAAATTCTGTTCCTCTAGAAAGCCATGACTAATACAGGATTCTCAGTTGCAGTCCTATTGACACTGGGCCTGAAGACTCTTTGATATCAGGACTGACCAGTACAGTTACACGTTTTTTTCTTACTGGAAACTTCTCATGATTGTAGACACTACAAGTAACTCAAGATACTGTGAAAAATCAGGACAAAACCATCCCAAATTGAAAGGCACTGCCACAGGTGGGGAAGGAGCTAACACAGCTCACAGGCCTGATACTCCAGTCCCTTGCCCAAAGTCCGAAAGGTACATTGGACATTCCTTAAAAAAGCAACAAACAAAAAACAAAAAGGACTTATTTTTATTTTGTATGTGTCTGTGTATGTGCACACATGTGCTGGAGCCTGCAGGAGCCAGAAGAGGGCATCAGATTCCTTGGAGCTGAAGTCACTGTTGTCTGACTTGGGTGCTGGGAACTGAAGTCTGATCTTCAAAAGCAGTGCTCTTTCGGAACTGCTGCTTCTCTCTCTTTCTCTCTCTCTCTCTCTCTCTCTCTCTCAAGTCATTTATAGCAGGCACCTGAGCAAGTCATTTTTCTTCTGAAAGCTTCCTCCTGTTTTTCATGTTTAAAATGGACTTTGTGTAAGTTGTTTAGCCTTACTGTCACCATCTGACATTCCTGGATCTTGTTCAGAATAGATGGAGGCACCTGGGAGGTGCCCCCAAACACAAGGGTGAGAAAGAACAGATTGCGTGGAGGAGTGGACAGGCAGGAGACCAGCGGAGCATCTTAGGGGCTTGAGCGGCCCCCAACCCATTTCTTAGAGCTTCACTTCTTCCAGGCCTACTCTTCAAGGGTACACCTAGACGATCCAGATTCCAGAGGCCCCGCCCACCATCAGGCCCCGCCCACCTGGCCCCGCCCCATCCACTAATCCCTCCCATCAGCCCCAGGCCCCGCCCCTGGCAGGGCCCGCTTCCTCCCGCCAGCCGTGGCTCGAGCTTTGCACCCGGCGGCGACTGAGAACTGTGTGGCGACTGCGGAGCCAGCAGCGCAGGCGGGCGGAGCAGAGCTGTCCGGCCCGGTGGCGGGCGATGCCCCCGTGAGTCTCTGTCGCTGCCCCTCCCCGCCCCGCGTCCCTACCCTTTCGGAGTCCGCGCCCGCTTGGGGCCGGGCCGCGCCTACCGCCGGGTCCGCGGGGCGGGGTCCCGGGGCAGCACCTGCCTTGCCTTGCGGCGCCACTCCGCCAGCGGAACCCCGCTCCAGGCGTGGACCCCGGCCCCACCTCGGGGTAAGTCAGCAGGCCTTGCGCGCCTGCGAGTGGGCGTGGGGAGGGGGCTGCGGTCAGGGGACCACTCCGGGAAGGGGGGTTCCGGCCAGCGCCGAGCGCTACGTAGGGATGTATTCCATATCTGGGGGGCGGGGGGCTCCGCGATGCGCACATCCTGGGATGACTGTGGGGCGGGGGCTGAGCCTGGGGAAACCTGGAAAATGGGGTAGGAACCCCAGAATCTGGAGTACTTTGCTGACGCTCAGGGCTCACCTGGGGCCCTGATCTTCAACAGCATTGCTTCGGCTGGCATTTTTGCAAAGTGCTTAAAATCCCTCCTGGAAAGGTAGCCTGCCTTTCTCCCTCCTGCCTCTACCCTGGTTGGGAAGCGGCCACTTTTTCCTTCCAACGTGACACCATTGTACCCAGAGAAACACTCCCCTTCTTAGTAAAAAGGAGAGGTGGTGCTCACGCAGCCTCAGGGTGGGAAAAGGGGGCTTCTGGGAAGCTAGGAAAAAGTGGTCAGGGGCACGATGGGTCACACAGGGCTTCAGGAAAGCTTGGCAAGACCCTTCATGGGCTATTCTGGCATCTTGTTCCTTTGGGAGAACAGGGCCCCTTGGCTGGCTTCCTGGCTGCCTGGATCCCAGGCCCCCATTACCCCTGTACGACCCAACCTCAGGGAGTGGGTTTCCCCTCCTAGTGTCTCAGAAGCTAATGAATGGTCGGTCCATAGCTCTTGTGGTTCCTGGCTAAGGTGGGAAATGTCGTAGCTAAGCCGAGTAACAAGGCGCCCTAGGTGGCACTGCCATCAGGGACCTTCAGGGCTTGGGCCTGGGGGAATTGCTGTGTCCAACCCTGTCTCTAAGGGTGATCTCTATGAGAGAGAAGGAAGGCAGCTGCTTTTCCTATTGCCCTGTTCTCTGCTGGTGATGACTTCTCTCTGGGCTTTGGGACCTGAATGGTGGAAAGAGGGTCTTTCACCAAGGGATTGACAATCCATCTCCACAGTTGCTGCCAGCCACCAATTAGTCCATACTCACAATCGTGCAGCTGCCAACTGTCCCTATAGGAAAGTGAAGAGGGTGGCCCAATGGAACACTCTCTGGGCAGGGGGCTGCTGGGGAGGGGTCCATGCAGGTTGTGTTTAAACCAGGTAGTCGGGGACTTCTGTAGGTTCTGCAGCCACTGGCTGTTTACAAGGGGTAAAGCCCCAGAGCTGATTAAACTTGTCTTCGAACCCTGGCTCTGCTACTTTCTGGCTATGTGACGTGAAAGGAATCCCTTGCTTTCTCTGAGCCTCTTTCAGCAAAACAGTCCTACGGTTTAGAAGGAATAAATACGGTGGTAGGTTTGAGCAGCTTATCCCTTAGCCCTCGTGAGCTCAGTGGGTAACTGCGGAACTATAAGCAACTCTGTGCCCAGCATTTGCTGGGGCAGGCATGCTGGGGCCAGGAGCTGAGGACTCAGCAGGGACCTTAGTCCCTTCCTCCAGGGGATGTAATCCGTATAGGTGTTGCCATCTTAACTATTCTCTCTCCCTCCTTGCCACTCCTAGTTGCTGGACATTGATTGGATTTTACTCTTCGGAGCCTGGGCTTGAAGCTGCTGTCTCTCTATCTCTCTGTCTTCTCACCCTGAGCAGTTTCAGAGTCTGGGGTTGGGGGCGGGGCTATGGGGGGGGTCTGGATGATATCTGTCCATAGCTAGAGTAGTAGCTGGCCCTTTAAGGAGTGAAGAAAACAATTATCAGGCCTGGGCATTGCATCAGCTGGAGCCTGGAGGGTCTCAGGGGAGGGGGAGGGAGGCTGGTGGTTGATTTCATTAGTGCCATGTGAGAACTCTCACCTGAGTCTGCCCCACTCCCCAGCTGAAGCCTTTTACCCCCAGGCACTAGCCACCCCAGGGCTCTCTGACCTTAGGAGCCCTACTTTGGAAGGCTTTTCTGTGTCCCCCACTCTTGTCAGGAGCCCAGGCGCAGGGTGTGCAGGGTGTGTAGGGATGTGGCTCTCACACAGCCTTTTGCTGACTATGGCAATGACTCTTGCTGCTAGCAGTCTGCTGACTTGGGGTGCAGAGTATTCTCCTACAGCAATATTCTGCCAATAATGGGGTGCCTCCACCACTTGTGTTTGCCTGATCTGGGGGTGTTTCTCTCACAGTGGGTACGGATGACTTGGCCACCGGCCTCTTTTCATGATGGGGCTGTGTGCATAGAGATGTCTGTTACCAGATAGGAGCTCTGTGGGTGAGATGGATTGGTTTTGAGTGGTGAGTCACAAGGGTGTGGGGTCAGTGGCAGAGAGAAGACAAGGGACTTGGGCATCGGACAGAGTAAGGTTCATGTCTTCCACTTGTGACCACTACAGATTTCCAGCTCAACTCCTCAGCTGGCTTTGGAAAGTAAGAATTATCGCTGTGCTTGGTAGTGCATGCCTGTATGCCGTGTGGTTGGGAAGGCAGAGGCAGTGGGGTTGTTGTTGCAGGATTAGTTTACATAGCAAGGTTCAGGCCAGACAGGGCTACAGAATGAGACCTTGTTTCAAAAACTGCAACTCAACCAGGTCTGCTTTGCATCCTAACTGGCCCGGCTACCTAGAAGGTGCCCCAGGATTAAGTGTGATGTCAGAATATGCAGCCAGTCTTGGGCAGGTGGAGCCCTCTCTGATGATTCTCATCCCTTGCAAGTTTGGACTCCGCACACTTAAAAGATAGCTGAATAAAAAGCTTGAGTCTGGTGGCCCTCTAATCCCAGCTGATGGCAAGTGGGCTAAACTGAGCTATATAACAAGTTGAAGGCTAGCCTGGGCTACATGAGACCTTGTCTGAAACACAAAACAAAACAACCCAGGATACCTCTCAAGGTCACTGCACGAGAAACAAGAAAGGGAAGGCAGAGGAGGAGTGAACACTCTTGCCTCTTTTGTCAGATGACACATCAGTCCACCCAGTACCACGGGTGCAGCAAAGCTCTAGCGACTCCTTGGGCAGCTCCTTGCTCTGTGGAACACACTCTCTAGCAGAGTCATGGTCTAGAGTAGGTGATTACATAGGTGACATGTGTTGAAAGCAAGGGATCATAGACCCCATTACTGTAGGGTGCTCCCCTACTTTGAGAATGTTCTAGAAGGGCGTCCAGAGAGGCTGACCTCTTAGCTGATCATGGAGAATGCCAAGTAAGGGAGGCAAAGAAGCAAGGATGAGAGCGAGAGGCAACAGTGTTTCCAGCTCCTGTGGTGTGGGCAGAGCCTGGTGGTATAGCGGAGGGGTGTGTGGCAGGTTTGGAGAGAGCCAAGCTCCACAACCCCGGGTTAGCAGGATAAGAGAGGTGTGAGGGTTATCCTGAAGCCAGTGGCAACCCCTAAAGGGTTTTAAGGATTGGAGACAGGGTCAGACTTCCAGAGAGAGTGTGTTTTGCAACCTATGGGCTCAAGTGAGCCTCCTTGTGAGTGACCTTTTGCCCTCCCTTAGCTCTTCCCTTGAGTAGCAGCAGAGATGGTGCCCAGGGAGCCCTTGTTTATGTGGCTCTTCCCAGGAGGGAACCGGTTCTAGTCTCTCCAGATCCCTCTCTGTGGGCTAAGCCACATCTCAGCCTTGTTGACCTGAAGCTCAGCCCTTGGGGCCAGGTTTTCCCAGCCTCCAGGGAGTCAGAGGGCAAGGTGTAGAGCTTTGAAAACTGTCTGCTCTGTGTTTGAATCCTAACTCAGCAGTTCATGAGCAGAGCAAGACTGCAGCTAAACCTTAAGGTCATCAACTATACAACGGGAAGAGGGAAGTGAAAGTCTCATTGGAAATTGTAAGGCCTCACACGAGGGATAGCGTGGCAGGAATCCTGTGCTTAGTAGGACCTCATTCTTTTTAATTTTCTGCTGCCACTGTTTGGAAAGAGTGGTTTTGAACAAGGGACCTGAGCTCTCATCCAGCACTAGGTTTTTCATATTACCTAGCTCACAATCCAGAGAGGACGCAGAGTTGAACATAGCTCCTGAATAGAGGACATCATAGATGGGAGGTGGTCCGAATGCAGAAGGATATTAATGCCAGTAAGGCTTACATGGTGTTTACCTTATGGTCCCTCTGTAAGTACTGTATACACCTATTTTCACTAGTGAGGAAAAAAATAATGATCCTCTCCATGGTGTAGACGAGGGAACTAAGGTTCTTTGACCACAGCCTCACAGTTTACCAAGAGGAAGATCTGAGATTCATAGACAGGGTATCTATCTAGTAGCAAGACAGCAGGTCTGGGCTGGGAAGTTTCCACCTAGGTAAGGGGCTGTCTGAGCTGAGCCTGAAAGAACTTGGCATTCATTCATTCATTCATTCATTTCATAGGATCTTACTGGGTAGTCCTGGCTTGCTTGGCCGCTACTTTCAACTTGGGGGCAATTCTCCTGTCTCAGTTCCTCAGGTGCTAGAATTATAGATATGCACTGTCATGCTTGGAAGGGAGAACGTGGCTTTGCCCAGAGGGATAAAGGGATACGGAGGAAGGGAACACTTTCATCTGGACATTATCTAAGCCCAGGGCATGCTCCTTGGCTGGGAGAGGGAGCTTCAAGGCCAAATGCCTCTGGGGTCTGAAAGCTTTTGGCTTCATGATTCTGACCGCGCCAGCCCGGAATCGCTGGCCTCTCTGCCCCAAGTCCTGCTGTTGCCATGGCACCTGAGTTACACTGGTCCCTCTTTCACCACCCTGCCCCCTTGCCTGCCTTCCCCAGGTCATCTCACTTACTCTTCTGAATTTGGTCATCCCTTCCGAGTTCACTACCTGATCTCACTGCTCCCTAGACACCACCTTAGGATGGAACCCAGGTCCCCAGCTCCACCCACCTGCACCTGCTCTGCTTCCAGGGTCCCTGGCTTGTCTCTATCACCGTCACCATCACCCACCCACTTGCTCAAGCTGGATGCTGGAAATTCTCCTGGACACCTCCCTGCCTTCGCCCCCACAGCCCACAGCCAAGCCTAACAAGCCTGGCTCTCCAGCGGTCCTCTCTCAGGTCAGGGCTGCAGCCCCTCTTCCTGACCATACCTCCTTCTGAACACCACTATCTGTCACCTAGACACCGATGACAGCCTCCTACCTGGATTCCTTACACTCTCGTGACTGCCCCACTTGCTGTCGTTTGGTGGATGGAGCCAGCACGATCTTCTAAAGATAAATGTTTGACTGTGTCATTTCCCTGCTTAAGACTTCCAGGACTTCTTAGAATAAAATCCAGATTTACTGACGCAGTCTCCAGGGCCCTGCCTGGGTAGTCTGTTTCTTACCTCCCTTTTTACATCATCTTCTCCCATTCTTTCTTAACCTCCACTGGAGGAGGTTCACACACACTGTCCCAGGTACACACCCCATCCTGGGGCCCTGCTGACTCTTCCCAAGTGTTACCACAACAGAGAAGTCTAAAAGCTAGATGCTCCATGTCCATAGGACCGCCGCCTCCTCCTCCTTCTTCTCTTTCTCCTCCTGTGTGTGCATGTCTCTCTGTGTGTGGTATGGTTTATGTTCATGAGTGTGCAAGTACACATATCCATGATATGATCTCTCAGTGAACTGAAAGCTCATGGTCTTGTCTGGCCAGCAAGATCCTCCCATTTCTGCCCTCTAATCCTGAACACACACACACACACCCCACAGAGCCTTACCTGGATTTTTACATGGGTGCTGGGATTCGAACTCAGGTCTTCATGCTTGCACAATGAGCACTTAGAGACTAAGCCTCAGACCCAGGATCTTGTACTTCTTTATGACACGTGGCACCCTATACTTGTTCCTCGTCCTCTTTGTTCGCCTGAGCATTCAGTGGGTCTGGAACCTGTGTTACCCAGCCCTGTGTTACCCAGCCCTGGTACATAGTAGGTACGCAGTGAGTTGGCTGGTGCATGTACCAAAGAGCAAGTGCCTCATCCTGCAGCGTCCTCAATGGCCTCTCTACCACCAGGCCTTCCTTTTTCAATCTTTTCTCCACACATCCCCAGAGTGATCGTTCCAAAACATAGAACTGACCCTGTCACCCCCTGCTACTTAAAATACTTCAATAGCTCTCCATAGCCGACAGGAAAAAGCCTCAGCTTCTTAGCATGGTATTCAAAGCTCTTTATGATCTGTACCCGACTCCCTGTCCATCCCCACCTCTCCTGCTTCCGTAGCGTGCTTTGAACAGCTGGCTGTTTCTCCAGCAGGCCAGTCTGTTTTGTGCCTCTGTGTACCTACACATGCTGTTCTCTCTGCTTATGACAGCTCACCCGCCACCCCTCCCCCCAGTGCAGAATTGTTCGCCCATCCAGTGTGGCTAGCCCACCCTGCCCCCTCCCCATCAGTGTCAAGACCACCTAAGTGTCTCCTTCTGATAAGCCTGAAGCTCGGGTACAGTGCGTGTTTTTAGGGTGCTCATCCTTATATCTCCAGTAGCTTCTCTTCTGTCTTAATTAGGAAAAGGCAGGCAAACCAACTTCAATAATAAAGATTTGTTACAGGAGGTGGGGTATGGGGTAGGGGGGGTGTGATGGATGGAGGAACAGATATCACAAGTCTAGGGAGGCGGGACCTGGAAGGCCAGGAGAATTTGAATCTTCATTCTCTGCATGCTGCTGGCTGCCTTTGCCTATCTGTTCCCTGACTGGATTCTGGTATTGTGACCCTGGATTCTGGCCATACTTAGAATTAGCACCTAGGGCTTGGCAGATCTAAGTTCAAATTCCCAGGAGAAGATCTGATTGGCTCTGAGGGAGTTAGTTACTACTCTGAATCACTCACCTTTAATCTGCTAGGAGGGATGGCAAAGTCAGAACCTTCTTCCAGTGTGTGTGTGTGTGTGTTGGGGGCGGGGGTCACTGTTAGCCAGGCAAGTGCTTTGGAAGATGTCTGCTATGTGTTAAGGTGGGGCAGGCAGGTGGGCAGAGTGCCAGCCTTCTATGCAGACAGCACCTAGCGAGAGGGGGCCTGGAATGTGACTTAGAGGAAACTCATTCCAGGGTAATGGTAGCTAGGGCAGGCACTGACGAACTTGTCACATGTGGTTCAGGGCCCAAGCACAGACACAAGGTGTGGGATGATGGATTTCTCTACTCTGGAATGGGGCGGGGCAAGGCCTGGGCACTCAGAATTGCATTTCATCCCAGTCTCCCTCCAGTGCTAGGGATTAATTCCAGGGCCTCATACACACTGAACAAGTCCTCATCTACCAAGCTACAGCCTTAGTATTTGAACTTTTGAGACACCATCTCACCTTTTAGCCCAAGTTGGCTTCAAATTCACATTCCTCCTGTTTCAGCCTTCCAAGTGATAGGACAACAGGTATTGAACCACCACACCAACCAGAATTATCTTCCCTCTCAAATCATGCTCCTCCTTTAAGACTGAACTCACCAGTGGGGGCATACACCTTTAATCCCAGCATTCAGGAGGCAGAAGAAGGTGGCAGATCTCTGAGCTTGAAGCCAGCCTGGTCTAGAGAGTGAGTTCCAGGGCAAATGGGGCTACACAGAGAAACCCTGTCTAAAATAATAATAGTGATGATGATGATGATATAATTACTGTTATATACATTATATATAATAACAGTGATAATAATAACAATTTCCTTTCCTCATGAAGAACCATCTCACTCCCGTCTCACCTGCTAGTTGTTCTTGACCTGTGTTGATTCTGTTCTTCTTGCTTTCTTAGTAATAAACCACCTGACACTTCCTCTATACCAGGCACCATCCGTTCCTGGTTCCGTTATGCCTTAAAGATACAGCTGTGCTGTTATTTGGTCCATTTTGAAGACAGGGAAGCTGAAGTTTGGACAGGTCGTGTTGATGACGTAGCGATGTTCCTCTGTATAACTCCAGGGCAAAACTCCTACTCTTGGCTGCTTCCTCTGCTGCCTGTTTGCTCTTTGGGGTTGGGAGGCCCTATACGCATATGCCGGTAACCATCCGTCTGCCGTCCCCACTGCCCAACCCAGGATCACCCAGAGTGAGGGTGATGTCATCTGTGTGGGAATCAAAGCTCCTACTCGTGAAGCTGTATGACTGTGGGCAGGTCTCTTAACCTGTCTGGGCCTCTTCTCATCATAAAAATGCAGATTAAAATTCCTGCTGTGAGAAATTGTAAATAGGAAAAAATAGCCCTGAGCAACTTCTTTTTTAAAAATTGATATTTATTCATTTGTGTGTATGTGTACACAGGTGTACACCATAACATACATGAGGAGGTCAAAGGACAACGTGTAGACATTCTCTCTCCTTCCACTGTGTGAGTCTTAAGGATCCAACTCAGGTCATCAGGCTTGGCGGTAGGGACCTTTACCTGCTGAGCTATCTCGTCAGCCCCAAGGGGAGCGATTCATATAAAATGGTTATTCCAGAATGGGTGGCAGCAACAGGGTGCCAGCTGTCTGCTGTGCTCAGCTCCTTTGGGAGGAAGGCAAGGTGGGTGGGCTCCCATTCAGTAGTGTGCCACTCTCAGTGGGACCCAAGATGGTGTGCAGGGACTCCCAGATCTGCTGTGGTATAATCTCAGCTTCCTTGGTGAGAACATTAGTTTTATCTCAACTCTAACATGCCCAGGGTCACCCCCAAGGAGAATGAGTTTGTATAGTTGTGAATGTCTCTCAAAACTCTCCAATCCCTCCCGACTTTCTCTCGGCAGAGAGATCTCAGACAGGGTTGAGCGCTATGGTTGGAGACTCCACGTAGCTGAACTGTAGTAGCAGAGCTTTGCTTATTTGGTCTGATTTTCTGAGCCGATCTCACGCTCCTAGGCTGACCTGGCATTTATAGGAAACCCAGGCCGGCCTCAAACTTCTGGTGTCATAGTGCCCCCACCTCTCTGGTGCTGGGGTTACAGTGTGAGCTGCCAGGTTTGTACAATTACATTCATTTCTTTTGAGTGGGTGAGTGGGTGAGTGGGTGAGTGGGTGGGTGGACACATGCCACCGTGTGTGAGTGGAGATCTGAGGACAACTGTGGGAGTCAGTTCTCCTCCTTCCACCACGGGGGTCCCAGAAACTGAACTTCAGCCCTCAGGTTTGGAGGCAGGGGACTTTTACCTGCCCAGCCGTCTCGCCAGCCCAGAACACTGTTGTTTTGCTTTGCTTATGTTTCTAGTCTCTTCCTATTTATTAAAGGTGATATTGACTTTTCTGTTTATAGTAGCAACAGAATTTCTGTTTAAAATAATTCATTTAAGTTGAAAGTGTCAATTTAAAGAAAATAATGGACAGGAGACCGGGGTTTGGCAAAAATCATCATTGTGGTACACTAATGTGTGGAGAATGCAGATCTGTGGTGGGGGCAGGGAATCAGAGATGTGGACCTTTTGCCTACGGAATCTTGGAAGTTGTCCCTCCCATCTGCCTACAGATATTGAAGGTTTCTCCTGCTGCGTCGTTCTGCTCGCCTCTCCTCTGCGTACTCTTGCTCAGGCGCTCCTCCTCTTCCTCCTCTTCCTTCTCCCCCTCCTCTGACTTTTCCCTCTCCTCCCTTCCTTCCTTTTTGGTGGTGCCGGGGATCAAACCCACTTCTCCCTCATGCTTTCTCACCAGCCCTGGCTTGGGCCGTTCCTTGGTTTTGTTTTGAGTTGTAGTTTGTTTGTTTTGGAGAGGTGGTTATGCTTTGAGACCCTTGCAATGATCTACTGAAGACAGGAGAATTTATGTGTGGTCCCCGTTTGAAAGGGCCTGTTGGTGTTTAGATGTCTGGATGGGGTTAGGAGAGACTCTCACTCCAGACCAGGACTTGGGATAGTGTGGTAGGATGGGCTCTTATATCACGGTCCTCCTGCCTCCATACACAGCACTGACTTCGGAGCTGCCTGGGAGTCTGGGGCCCCGGGCTGCAGCGAGGGAGCTGCAGGCAAGGGAAGCAGTCCTCAGAGCTTCGTGTCCCAGAGCTTGGAGCCCTAGGGTCCCCATTTCCCGGCTCCTCCTTCTACATGCCTCTTCGTGCCTGTTTGTCTCTGAGGGCTGGACTGCAGCGACCAAAAACAACTCAAAAACTAGGTTTCTCCACAGGGCTCAAGTCCAGAGCAGAGACTGCAGAAAGGAAGGAGGACAAGAGAGGGGTCTGTCTGTGTCCTGCCTGATCACAGTCACAGCTTGTGTACCTGCCTGGGTACCAGGAAAGTGGGAACCTGGGCAGAGTGTGGGTGTGTGCTGTATATCCATGGTGAGAGGGGTCACTATCAAGACATTGTGTGTGTGTGTGTGTGTGTGTGTCTATGAGTGCATTCTTGCACATATGTGTGTCTGCAGTTCACTGACCCTCATGTGATATGTCTCAGTTTCTCTAAGGGAGTTTTTATGAGTAATTTGAGTTTGTGTGTGCGTGCGTGTGCGTGCGTGTGTGTGTGTGTGTGTGTGTGTGTGTGTGTGTGTGTGTATGCGCACGTGCAGATCTAATGGGTGCAATGTGTGTATAGGACTGTGGTCACTGCATCTCTGATGTGTGTAATGTGTGTCAGTGATTCACAGTAACATGTGTCTGTGCACATGTTTGTGCTCCGTGAATGCTTGTGCTTCATGCCTGAGTGCCCTGTTCCGGTAGCTTGCATGCTGGGTGTGGTTGTACTTAATGTTTGTGTGTGTGGCCTCCTTTGAACAGTGTGTGCTCTGGGTGAAGGTGTTTGTTTCACAGGCCTGGAAGAGACCTGGGGGTGAAGGAAGAGAGGCTGTTTCTGCTGTGACCAGGTCAGCTGAAGCTATGCTGGATATAAGAGGACGGTCCCCAGGGTGGGCAGTGGGCACAGCGGCGGCGCCTTCCGGCTCCGTGCAGGGCTGGTAACTGGAGCCCCTTCCCTCCATGAAATATTGATCAGCTTGGAAGGCAGCCCTGACCAGGGGAGGGGCAGGCAGGAGTGAGTGCTGGCCGCTGTCCTTGGTGCTGCTGATGCTGCCCTGCTGAGCCTCTGCTCAAGCCCGAGCTAGCTAAGGAGTGAGTGAAAGGCTTTGAGCCTAACACCATTAGCAGCCCTCAGCCTCCCGATGAGTTTACTCATCTCTGCCAGGACACCCTGTGGGTTTTTTCACCCCATCTAGGAAGGGGAAGCATGGGGAGCAGGTGAGTGTCTTACTGAGACAGGTTTCTTTCAGGATGTTTGCCCTGGGTTAGTCCTAGTTTACACATATCTATATGTGTATAGACTGTTAGTAGCAGCCCTGTCTATTCTCACAGGGGTCCTGGTGAGCAATAAATGATGTGCTTACCTGCTGGAGACTGAGCCAAACACCTGTTCCCCTGAACCTCTGTCTGTCTGGGAGTTCTGTGGCCGTGTAGGCATATATTACATGTGCCTGGAGGTACAGAAATTGTCCCTTCAGTGCTGGGCTGAGATGGACCAAGTGTTTGGGAACCCCATGGCCCCTGGGATCCTATTGTGGCCCAGGCCTTCCCCAGGGTATCAGACCCTTCCCTGTCAATTCAAAGTCTACCTTTCCTGTCGGATATGGTGGTACCCAACTGTAATCCTAGAGGTTTGGGTCAAAAGGTTGCAAGGCCAGCCTTGTCTGTATAGCAGGATCCTATCCATCCAGTCAGTTCATCAGTTCGTGTCCCCTTTGGCTGCTTCTGCTTCTGAGGCAGACCTCTCTGTGGTTTCTACAGTGAGGTGGTATGGGATTGTCCGTCTGAATTCTCAAGGCATCATCTCTGAATTTACCTTTTTTAAAAATGCCTTTAATCCCAGCATTCTGGAGGCAGAGGCAGTCAGATCTCTGAGTTCTAGGCCAGCCTGGTACACAAATCAAGTTCCAGGACAGCCAGGGATACACAGAGAAATCCTGTCTCAAAACAAAAATAAAAAAATAAAAACCAACCAAACAACAGCAAAAGAGAGACGAGGACTCACTCTGCAGCACAGACTACCCTGAACTCCTGGGATTCCCTACACTTCAGGCCCCCACATGTGGGAACTGCAGGCCTGAGCCACCGCACCCATTGTCCCTCTGTGGATCGCCTCACACCTTTCACTGTGGTCACACCTCTCACCCTGTCCTCTCCTATACTCTCTTCTGAGCACCCCACTCCATTTCTGACCCCCCTTCCTCTCCGGGAGCACACCCGTTCCTGCCCACTCACGTAGGTCCCCTGAGCTCAGTGGAGCTGCTTCCTGCCCAGTAGTCTCCTGGACCCATAGACTGCAGAGCTGGCTTAGGCTCCTTGTGACCCATTTTCCCGTTTGGCCAGTTTTGTCCTCAGGGACCTCGGGCTCTGCAGATAGTGCCGTATGTCTCCACCTCGTGGACCCATTTACTCCCTTTTCCAAAATGTGTCCCTTTACTCCCTCTAGTGTCTCCCGCACCCCGTCCCCACTCCTGCCTACCCTTCCCTCTTCCCCCGTGCAGGGCAGCAGTGCAGTCCTTCCAGCCTGTAGGAGCAGCTGTTCCCTCGATCGGCTTGTTTCTGATTCTTCACGCAGTGCCAGATTGATCTCTGGAAAGCATGGTGCTTAAATCTTGTTAGATTTCACTCCTACGGGATTAAAAGACTTGCTTCTTAGCTCCGCAGTCAGGCCCCTCGTTGACTGCTTGTAAGCACTCATTCCTGGCCCCTCTTCCTCGTTGCATTTACCTTCTCCTCTGCTATGCTCTGCTTTTGGGCCTCTGAACGTGCCTGCTCTGTGGCCTTTCCCAGTGGTTCCCACCGGTTTCCTGTACAGTGGCCTCTGTCTTCCCATTCCTCCCGTCTTCTGCTCTGCTGTGCTCTACTCCATACTTCTTCCTGATGCTGTCTCTGGTTCTCCCCGTTCTACAGTGCTCTTTCTTTTGCTTTTTTTCTTGTTTTCTTGTTTTCCCTTGGCATCTCAGGTCCATGAGTCCTGAGACCATGGTCCAGAGGCCAGTAGCAAGCTGGTGAAAAATACAGAATTCCAGGCTCCACCTGTGAGCCCTAGAGCCGGAATTGCATTTCAGCACGATCCCCAGGTGATTTGTGTCCACGTCTGAGTCTGAGAAGCACTGGTTGGTGTGATCATTGATTATACTGTCTGTATTGGTGCTTGGCCTAGTGCCAGGATATGGGAGGATAATCTCAGATGCCAAGTTTAGCACCATCAGCTGATGGCTGCCATGTTGGCTAGGTTCCACAGTCCGTGGTGGAGGAGTGGACAGTGGAGATGGCTAAGAAGACTGCACAGCCTTCCTACCTGGAGTCTCCACCCTCCCAGGCCCCTGAGCTCCAGCTCTGTAACTCTGCAGAAAGTACTCTGGCAACCCAAGGAGGAATCGATTAATCAATAGAAAGCAGTCACCAAGCATGGAGCAGAACTCGTCCCCGTCTCAGAACACACATGGGTGGAAATGTCTGTTATTTTAGCATATGTTTTGGAAAGGAAAATATTTATTGTTTTTTTCCTTTATTATAACATTAATGCAGTTTCTAAAGTAGTAGCTTTAGAAAACACAATATGTCACATGAAGAAAATAAGACTGACTCATGGCTCCTCTCACCATCCGCATTCATTTAGTACTTTTGGTTGCCATTCATTCTTTGAATAAATATTTACAGAGCCCCGCTATGTTGCCAGACCCATGCCAGGTACTGGGGATTTAGGGTGAAGAACACAGTTCCTGTTTTTAAGCAGCTCAAAGCCTGAGGCTGGGTATAGAAGACAAGCTCTGAACAAGTTACAGACTGCAGTACATTCACTTCCCAGTGCTGCTGAGACAAAATAGCACAAATAAGACAGCTCAGAGCAACCTGGATCTGTTCTCCCACAGCTCTGGAGGTTGGGAATTAGAAATCAAGGTGTCTGGCAGGTCGATTCCTGGTGGCTACTGGCAGTCCTTGGCTTGTTGACTCCAGCCTGGACTTATATATGTTCTTCCTTTGGCTCTGTTCAGTGCTGTCTCCCCGCAGGGCATACAAGCTGGAGTAGGGACAACCCCACCCCACCGCCTTTCAGACTAACTTTAATCACATCTGCAAAGATCACATTTTCAGTCCAGGCTACACGCAAGGTTCAGGGCCTCAGGACTTTAACCCATTACATTCAAGGACTGGACAGAGTTTGGGAGCAGCAAGAGGGGACTGACTTTGCCCTGGAAGATTTCTAGGAATGATGACGTTCAGGAGGGAACTGAGGGAGGAGTCAGAATCAGGTAGGTAAGAGCAGAGGGGCAGACAAGCATGCAGTTCTTGGAACATGATGGTAGGGGAAAGATGTAGAAGAGTGTCCCAGGTAAACAGAGGAACACAGTGGCACTTGTGAAGAATGAAACGAAGTTAGTATGGTCCTAATACAGGATAGCACAAGAAGCCAGGATGTAGTGGGACCTATGGGGGGGGGTGGAGTCAGGGACTGAAGTCAGAGCAGGGATATGGGGTGACTGGGGTCAAGCAAAGGGGTGTGATTCACTGTGTGAAAACCATGTCTTTCTGTGACTGACCATCCTGGAGGCCTGAGTTACTCCAAGTTGTGGTTCTGAGGGGTCCACAGAGCCATGCCCTTTGGAGTGCCCTGGCTGGGAGAAGGCACATGTTAGCTCTAAGCCTGGAAGGAAGCAGGCAGTGGCCCTTGCTTTCCATATGCCTACTCCTCTGGCCAAAGTCTGCTGGACCTGCGAGGACACTGAGCCCCGGGACAGAGGCAGGCATGTGGTCACTCCCCCCTGCCTTACTGTGAGGGCTGTGACTGAGAATGTGTCCCTGGCTTGGGTGGTGCTGAGGAGACCCAGATGCTGGGG
Organism: Apodemus sylvaticus; assembly: GCF_947179515.1. Taxonomy (NCBI): domain Eukaryota; kingdom Metazoa; phylum Chordata; class Mammalia; order Rodentia; family Muridae; genus Apodemus; species Apodemus sylvaticus. Next base: position 135,720,681 of record NC_067474.1, read on the forward strand.
GAAACACAGATCTCTCAGGAAGGTATTTTCAGTGCTCTGCTTTCAGGGACTGTCTGGAGCCTGGTGCCTCCCATCATAGAAAGGCCTATGGGTCTCACTCATCCTGTATCACACCCTCAGAGAGCTGTTCCTTTTCTGCGTGTGATGGGAGGGGGCCCCAACCTTACCCAAAGCTGCCTGTAACTGCATTGCCTGGGCTGGGTGGGCCAGTCTGGGTGGAGGAGAAGTGGGTCAGCTGGTAGCCATGGTGACAGCAGCTGCTCCCTGCCAGCCTTCCCATCTCTTTACCACAAACCTCCCCGATGAGCTTCTTTGTCCAGTCTAGCAGAGATGGGGCCAGGAGAATGGGTTGGGGGTTGGAATGCGTGTGTGTGAGTGTGTGTGTGTGTGTGTGTGTGTGTGTGTGTGTGTGTGTGTGTGTGTGTGTTCACGCTCACGCAGAGCCTGCTCCAAGCTGGTGTCTGGGCTTCAGCCTAGGGAGCCAGGCTTGGGCTATCACACGCTCGCCTTCCTGCCTCCCATTGGAAGCCAGGGCCTTTGCTGTTGCTCCTCTGACTGGGCAGAGCCAAGGGGAGGAGACACTGCTTGTGACTATGTGAGGTGTGTACATGGACTCTGAATAGCTGTGTGTCTGCTTCTGTGTGTCTTTGTGTGGGTGAGTGCCTTGGTGAACACGTGTGTTTCTGTCTGTAAAACGTGGGTAGCAGCTCTGTGGGTCTGTATGATGTATCACATTTGAAATTGTGTGTCCTCTCTCTCTCCCTCTCTTCCTTCCTCTCTCCTTCTCTCCCTTCCTGTCTATCTCCCTCCCTATCTCTTTCCCTGTCTCCCCCACCTTCTTTGTATGTATGTGTGTTGGGGGGGTGTTGTCTGGAAATACAGAGGTGCCCACATTAGGAGGTTGGGTGGGGTGTGCTCCCCAGCCTGGCAGCCTGTGCTTTCTGGACTCGCCTGTCTAGCCCACCACACACCAACCCTGTCACCCTCCCACCGCTCCCTACATAGAGGACAGAGGGGCTGGAGTCAGGCCCTCCACCAGGGTGTGAGGCAGGGTTCTTAGGCAGCAGACCTAGCATGGAGCACAGGCTCTAGATAGATCCCGACATAGCCACCTGCCCCCACAACTGAGAGGTGCGTATGAAACTCACACACCTAGAGAGGTGGTTGTGGGGTTCGCCCTGGGCCTCTCTCTAAACAGGCTGCACATGGGGGCGGGAACTAACTCTGGAAACACGTTCACCATGTTCCGGGCACCATCCTTCACGGCAAGCAGGTAACTGCCCAGCTGGGCTGCACACGCACGCGCACACACACACACACACCAATCTTGTTTTGTAACCTTTTATCTAACGCTCCTAGAGCAGAGCGCACGTGGTCATCCCACTCTAGGGAAGAGGAGCCGTGTGCTGGGGGCTGGAGACAAACGCTCTAACCCTGCTTGTGAGTGGCTGTCACTGCCTCGCTCCTGAGCACATGCTTTTTGGTTTTTTGTTTGTTTTGTCCTTTTCCATCAGCTCCTGTTGGCCCAGCTGACCCAGAGTCCGCTGGAAAAGCTGGGTGGGTCCAGGTAGCCAGCAGATTCTTCTAGAAGACATGAAGGGCTTGGGACTCTGGGCAGCTTTCTCAGCATTAGGGGTGCCCTCCACCTTGACTGCTGGCTGGGGCAGTCGTTCTCAGGCTGAGGATCTGGGCCCTTTCACAGGGGTCGCCTAAGGTCATCAAAAAACACAGATATTTACATTACGATCCATAACAGTAGCAACGTTACAGTTATGAAGTAGCAACAATAATTTTATGGCTGGGTGGTGTCACTGCAGCATGAGGAGCTGTGTTACAGGGCTGCCGCCTTGGAAGGCTGAGGACCACTGGTCTAAGGGACAAACAGGTGCAGGGGATATACGGAGAGCAGACTGGGGGGGGGGGCTGGGCTCCTGAGCACTCTGGCCCGCACCGGTCCTTCCTGTGTTAGAGAATGTGTGGTGGCACCTGCCTGCTATCCCACACTCAGGGTGTGGAGGCAGGAAGGTCAGGAGTTCAAGACTGTCCTCAACTATACTGAGCTGGAAGCCACCTGGGCTGCTTGAGACCATGTCTCTAAGGCAGATGGAGCAGAGTTCGAGGCCTTGAAAACAAAACAGACAAACAAAAAGCAAAACAAGAAGAGGAAATACAATCTGAAAGTTGGAAGGGTTTGCTCAGTGTCCCATGGCTGTCTTCAGCGTCTGCATTTCCCTTCCTGCTGCTGCTAGAATTAATTCCCCAGGGACAGAGGCCTCAACTTGCTGTCTTTTTTGTGCCCAATTCTGTTTCCTTGCAGACCCTGTCATCACATTTCTTCCCCCTGGAAGCCTGCCTGATTGCCTTTACCTCCTTTTCTGAAAATTGGTGTCTCAGCAGAATTGAGGCTTCGTGCTGATTCCCTGGGGGGCGGAGGGGGGCTGGGCTGTTAAGAGAGCACAGCCCCTTGTGATGGGAGCACCACACTCAGACTCTGCAGCTTGGTGAGTTTTCCTTTCCTTCCATGTGAGAGGGAGGGAGGGAGGAAAGGAGGGAAGGAGGGAGAGCGAGAGGGAGGGAGGGAGCTCCTGACAGGTGATGGGAATCTGGACTTTGGAAGAAGGGTTGGAGGACGGCCTTGGTTGTATCCCTTTTCCATTCCAGATTCCAGGCTTCGTTCTCCCTCCCTGATGTTGAAAGGGTGGAGTACTGAGGGCACGCCACTGTGGGCTCCAAGGCTGCTCTCCTGAGCATTGAGGGCCTTCTGAGGTCTGTCAGGCCTCTGGGAACAAGGTGAACTCCTGATATCTGCTGTAGGCAGATAATGGGGAGGATGGATGAGCCTCAGTTGCTTGTGGTCCTTTCCTGCATGATGGTACAGGCGCCCTGGGTTGGGGTCCCTAGCCTCCATGTTCTGAAAGTAAGTGGTAAGCTCATCTCCAGCTTTTGGGAGCTTCATTGATTGCCAAGGAAAACTGCTTGGCTTGTTAGCCACATCATCAAGGCTGCAGGGGGCTTTGAGAGCGGCTCCAGGAACTGTGGAGTCCCCAGGGTAGCGAGATTCCAGGTAGAGGTTCAGGTGCCAGGGCAGAAACGGAAGCGCTAAGCCCCTCCCAGGTATCTCCCATTGGAACCAGCTCCTCTGCTGCTGTGTAGTGGGTGGGTATCAGCGCAGAACACTGCCAAGTGAGGTCTCTGCAATTCAAGGAGCCCACAAGAGGATCACGACCTTGAGGTGTCATGAACTGGGCAGGGAAAGAGCCTGACTGCACAAGCCGGGAAACGCTAGCTGTGACCTTCATAGAAAGGATGTAGTTCATTTGGCGCGATCATTGTGTCCATCAGTATGCAACATGCTATGTTCTGGGTTCTATTAGGGCCTCTTATACCCTGGCTCTGCTGCCTTCCCTTCCAAATCCTTGTGATTTGACCACTCAGGGGGTTGCAGTGCAAAGACTACCTTTCTCTGTGTGTGATTGGCCCCCGTGTCTCTGGCTTCTCTCTCTGCAGAGGGGACTTGGAGACATGTTACTGCTGTCATCTTCCCCCACGGCTGCTTGTTGTGAGCAGAGTCTGACATAGCCCAGGCTGGGTCCGAACTCATGGAACTACTGATGATCTTGAACTTCTGATCCTCTTGTCTCTACAACTCAAGTGCTGAGTTACAGTAGTGCCAGCTAGACAAACACTCTTCCAGCTGAGTTCCTTTCTCAGCCCCACAAGTCCCAGTTCTGCCCCGTCCCTGCAGCACAGTCTCTCACTCAGTGTCCTCGACAACAGGACTGTCCCAGAACACCCTCCATTTAACACAAAGATGAAGAAACCAGGACCCAGGAAAGAGTATAAGAGGAATCTGCTGCCTCTGACCCACATCCTGATGCCCAGCCCTCCCAGGTTTCTGTAGTAAGACTTGTGCCATGACCTCAGGCCTAGCACTTTGTGTCTGACTCTTCCTGCCTTCTTGAGGTCAGGGTCAATATAGAGTCACCTAAGTAGTCATCCGTATTTCAGATAGATGCTCGAAGACGAGAACATGGCTCCTTATGGTAGAGCCCTGGATGTCAGTCTGCTTGTCAGTCCATTTATTATTCACGAGGAAACATGAGCTCCCAGGTTGGCGCGGTCTGGAATTCTGTCCCTTCTCACCCGTCAAGTGTCCTGGAGGCTCACCAGGGAAGTGTCTGCTTTTCTACATATAATCTAGGATTTCTGCCCCTTAACCACTCAGCTTGGAGACCTTGGACTTTCTCATCGTAGATACTTTCCTTGCAGTTTTCTTAAAGAACCGGGAGACTCAGGGTGGAGCCTTGGCCTTTGGATGAGGTCTGGATGGAGGGGCGGGGGCTGCTGGGCAGGTAGGCCTCTTTATAAATGCAGGAGACCCAGGTTCTAATCCAAGCCATGCTACTTCCTAGCAGAGTGGGGCAAGCTGTTCTGCTTCTCTGAACTGGTCGCTCTCATCTGCCATGAAGAGATAACATGGCATCTCACAAAGCAACTACAGTGGCAAATTAGACTCAAGCTGTGGCAGAGTCACAGCATCAGATAAGCCCTGTCCCATCTTCCACCAGAAGACTGTACAGATACCCCCAAACCCATGCAGACTGGCACAAGAACTGGAAACTAAACAGAAGAGATCACCACAGGCCACAGAGACTTTCCATTAGCTCTAAGGCTGCTGGGGGTTAGAGAAATACAACCCCAGACTGTAGCACCACCGAGGAAAGCACTCACCACAGCCCCAAAGATGGCAGAAGGAGGCCTTGGCTCACTGCTTATCTTCAGCCATAATTCACTGGCTGGGCTGGCAGGAGCCATGTGACAGAAGGATCAGTACTGTCACAGTGGTGTGGGGACAGTCTTCTTCAGCAGCCAGGAGCCCCCTCCCCATTCCAGCGTCACTTCCCTTCTTCTTCTACATCCTTTTGAAAATTCAGAGTCTCTCAAAATGTCCTGACCCCTGGGATGCACAGCCAGCCCAGGAAGACTGGATGCCAAGATAGAAGTGAGATGGTTCAAGAACAAAGAGGTGGCTTTCTTACTGTGCCTGAGCACAGCCAGCTAATGTGGCCTTGGACTTAACAGCCACGTCACAGAGCCAGTGGTAGCTGGAGACCCCACTTCTAGGGCTGGATAGATGGTTAAGTAGGTAAAGGACTTGCTATGCAAATATGAGGGCCTGAGTTCAGCTCCCCAGATGGTCTAGCCAAATTACTGAACCCCACGCACGTACAGTAAGAGACCCTGTGTTACAAAATAAGGTAGAGAAGGACTGAGGCTGAGACTGGATGCCAGTCTCTGGCTTCCTCACACAAACACAAAGAGACCCCACCTCTGTGTGAGCCAGAGCCATGACGCCTGCCACCCCTCCCCCATAGTGTTCTCAGAGTCCTCTGTCCTCTCTTCCCTGGCTCTTATCGTAACCAGCATTAAATATTTAATGGTATAATTAGTTATTTACTGTCTGTCTCTCCTCCTGGACTGGAGGTCTTAGGAGGGCAGGACCAAGTGGGCCTGGCTCAGTGCTGTATCCCTGGCACTCAGCCTTGGCCTTGGAATTTTAGGAAATTAAACATTTGTTGAATGCAGTTAATGAGGACAGTAAATTTTTATACTTTGGAAAGGGATTTGGCAATATAGTCCAAGAATTTTTTTTAAAGCCCTAATATCAGGCAGAATGCTTTTGGATATAATGGAGAACACTGATCAAACTGGCTTAAACAAGAGAAAACACATTCTTTCTGAGCTGAGTACCAGAGAACAGCAGGCTCCAGGTATGACCTAATATGCTGTGTGCTGTGGTCCTCAGCAGCACAGGCTTCTGCCCACGGCTGTGCTGAGGTGGGAGGGGTATAGGTTGGGAGGAGGCAGGGCTCTACCAATCCTAAGGTAAATTGTTTTAGCAATGGTCAGATGTCTACTCCCGAACAAATGACTTGCTGAGGAGAAAGCAGAGGCCTTAAACTAATCAGTCTCTGTCTCCGAAGCAACAGGCAGGGTAGCACTTGGCCCAAACCATTGTCTGCCAGCAGGGAGAGGGTTGGGTGTTCACAATCCATCACCGCCAGTCAGTCCATTCCCAAGGCAATCAGCAGAGCCTGCGTAGAAAGACATTCATCTCAGCCTTTGCTTGTTTTGCTTGAGTCGAGGTCTCATGTAGTGAGTCAGATGACCCGATTCTCCTGCCTCCTCCTCTCCAGCGCCGGAGTCACAGGCGTGAAGCACCACGCCTGGCTTCAGTCTTTATTTAAAAGAGAGGAAAGAGACATTTGGATCAGATTCAAGAGGAAACAGCATTGAAATATTTAAGTCAATTATGTGCCGTCTGTACAAGGGACGATTACGGTGCCATTGAAACATTTATACAAAGTGTTAATGACATTGGGAAATGCTTACGAGATGATGTGAGATGAAAAATACCAGGGCTTAAAATTGTATTTACGGTGCGAAATGTAAAAGTGTATTTTAAGAGCACAAAACGGAGCTGGGGTAAATGCTGACAGCCAGGCCTCTCTGTGGTATAGGGAACTGTGATTTTTGACTCCACTTTAGACTTTTTTGGGCCAGCACCTTTCGGAAGGAGAAGCTGTTCCTCAGACTGCATAAACTTTTGTCCTTGTTCTCGTCCTTGTCACTTGTTAGGAGAGCAACCTGCCATGGCACTGTTCTCTGCATTTTGCAGATACTCCTTACGGCTACCCTGAGGAGTAGAAGGGCTTTAATATTATTATTATTATTGTTATTATTATTTTGCAGAGGGATTTACTGAAACTTTTTTTAAAGATTTGTTTATTTTATGCATATGAGTACACTGTTGCTGTCTTCAGACACACTAGAAAAGGGCATAGGATCCCATTACAGATGGTTGTGAGCCACCATGTGGTTGCTGGGAATTGAACTTAGGGCCTTTGGAAGAGCAGTCAGTGCTCTTAACCGCTGAGCCATCTCTCCAGCCCTAAATTACACGTTTCTTCAAAGTGGGTGGTAGTGTGCCTGTGGCATAGTTAGTGTAGGAAGATTAAAGGTCAGCATTTGGAAGTTGAGATTCCCTAGGACCATGTAAGTTCCAGGGGCAGAACTGAGTTCTGCAAGCACTGTACGCACAAAGCCAGGTTGCTGGCCTTGGTTTTGACTGTGGCAATGCTGCGGGCAGGGTGTCACATCCCAGGCCTCATACACTAGACAAGTGATTCTGCCCTCATTGAGTCAATTGGAGATTCATTCATTTCATCCTTACCACCTCAGAGCGGCCAACTAATGACCCAGACTCCCACAGCTAGGAGGCAGTGGGGTTGCAGGAGAGTCACAGGGGTCTGATGTGGAATCCCTTTTTCTCTCACCCACCTTCAGAATTGCCTGAAGCCCTGTCATCCTGGGGACCATGTTTAACGGGGAGCCTGGTCCAGCCTCGGCTGGGGCCTCCAGGAATGTAGTAAGGAGCTCCAGCATCAGCGGTGAGATCTGTGGATCCCAGCAAGCCGGAGGTGGGGCCGGGACCACCACAGCCAAGAAACGGCGCAGCAGCCTGGGTGCCAAGATGGTGGCTATCGTTGGCTTGACCCAGTGGAGCAAAAGCACACTACAGCTCCCCCAGCCTGGTGAGGGGTGTGGGCACAAAGAAATGGGGGAAACGGGGCGGGGGATGATGTACTGTTGTTGAGTCTCCAGAGACTAAGAGGAGGTGCACACTCTGCGGGTGCTGATGGGCCGGGGTGTGATCTGCTGTGGTTCTCTCTAGCAGGCAGTAACAGCTCAGAGAGGAAAAGGCAGGTACTCCAGACTGCACGGCGCACGGTGGTGGAGTCTGGAGTCAGCCCCAGTTGTCCTTCCCGGCTCCTGATCTTTACATGCTGTCGCCTCCACGCACCAACATGTACATTTATAGGAAGCATCCGTGCTAAGGGGCCCCATGCGTCTATAGACGCACAGCCTCATGAACCTATTTGTCATTTCTCAGTCCCCTAAGGACAAATAGCCCCACAAATCCAGTTGCATAGTCATGCATAGGTGTTGCAAAGTCACATGAGACAGAGACAAGTACATGGCTCGTGCAGTGACATACCCAAAGTGTTCCTTTGCTCAGGCACGCCTCTGTCACGGCCAGGAAAGCATGGACCGGTTGCTTTCATTACACTGTCCATGGTCACAGTAAACTCTAAAATGGTTGTCTGAACAGACACTTGGATGTATGTACCTGTGCCTCACAAAGCCGCACATGCCTTAGCTGACACATCCTCATATACACGGCATACATTCTCAGACGGCTGGCTGTAGAATTCCAGTTGTGTTCAGACTTGGGGACACCCACCTTGTCTCACACAGCCACATGTGGTCCCCACATCCCAGAGGAGCCAGCTCTCTCAACCCAGACCCCTCAGTTTGTGGCTCCGGTCCAGATACCAGCTGGCTTTGTGTTAAATCTCTTCCAGTTTATTTTGCTCAGAGTAACAACTTCCCCCAAAACCCTTCAAGTAGGCAGCTGGACGGGGGTGGGGAAGGGGAGAATGTTGGAGCATCCAGGGAGGGTGCTCACCAAGAGGCTCCATTGGGGCTGGTATTTGGGGGTGCTTTTCCAGGCCTTAAAATAGATTTTTACAAGCCATCTTCAGGAACACAGGGGATGGTCTTTTCCAGTGCTCAGGATCTCTTGTGGTTTCTGCTCAGGGAAAGGCTGGATAAGAAGGGGTATAGGAGTTATTTGTGCCTTTGGCTGGGCAGTATGGGCTTGAGAATAGGGAGCAGGGAGGTAGGGAGCTGGACTGGAACATGGGGGGCTGGGATGAAACTAAGCTGAGGATTAAAATGAGAAGATGATGGAGGTATTAGATCCCAGAGGTCTGTGTCTGGTGGTGTAAGCACAGGAATCTAGCTTCAGGCTCAAAAATGTCTCATATGCAAAATGATTGGGAGAGACAGTCTCTAAGGCCAAGGAGGGGCTGGCGTGAGTCACTGGGAGTCATTGCAGAGCTCTGCTGTGGCTTCAGACAGCCGCAGGCTGGGGTGAGAGCAGATGCCAGGAAGACCTTCTGTCTTAGGGAGAGACAATGATGACAGAGCCTCTGGATACCTTGTCTTTGTGGTATGTAAGGGCACAGCTGAGGGCTCAGGGTCTGGGGCCAGGGGAATTGGCCAGCTGCGCTTCCAAGTGCAGGCCCCTGTGTATCATCTAATCACTGAGTGTCGTAGCAGGAAGGGCCCTTGGGGTCATCCAGTCTGATGGACTTACTTATCTATGAGACTTCCAGAGCCTGAGGAGAAGGCACTTCCCTGGGGAATGACCTCAGGCTGGCCTTTGTGGCCACACCCCATCATTTACTAGATGGACAGTTCAGGCAAGCTGTTTCACCTCTCTGAGCCTGCTGTTTGTTGAAGACGTTAATATATGCTTTATGGAGCTATTCAGTCCGAGGGGGAAAGATCTTGCAAACTCAGAGAGAAATTCTCCCACTAGTTTCACTCCTGTTCAGCCTAGGGCCCTGCTGAACCAGGGAGGAAGATAGATGTGCAAGGTACACAGCCTCTTGTGACTGGCACGTGGGAGACACTCAGCAAAGTGTTGATACTTTAAAGGTTTATTTTTATTCTCTCTCTCTCTCTCTCTCTCTCTCTCTCTCTCTCTCTCTCTCTCTCTCTCTCTCTCTCTCTCCCCCCGTGTGTGTGTGTACACACATTCATGCACATGCACGAATGCATATACAGGCTTTGAGTATGCCAGCGCCTCAGCTCAGAACACCCTCCTGGGTGGGAGAGTCAGACAAGCACATGGTCACCCCACCATGGGTAGTGACCCAGGGATTGATGCTCTAGGCAAAGATCCCAGAAGGGCACCCCTGTTGCCCCAAATAGAATGGCTTGATTCCCCATTGAACTCGGCTGTGAGGAGTTAGGAGGAGATCTTTGCCTAGGCCTAGCCTTTGGGGCTCTGGATCCTCTCTTACAAGAACCCCACCCTCCCAGTTCGTGAGTAGCCTATGCTGGCTGTAGCCCTGTCTGATCCTCTTTGTCCCTTTGCCCAAGTTCATGTCGTGTCATGTCTAGCCTGTAGCACCAGCCTCTCAGGTCCTGCCTGTCTGCCCTCTTTTAGTCGACCACTCTGCTTTTCTAATGCAGACCTCTGAAATCTCACCCTGGGCTTTAGAGGGCTAGTTCTGGCTCCACAGCTCTCGGTGGAACTGCTGTAAAGTCACTTTTCAGTCAGGGCTGTTTCCTCTTAAGAAAAGTGGAGCTAACAATGCCCTCTCTGTCAGTTCTCAGAATTGTGAGAGCAATGAAGGGTGAGGAGTTTTGGGATCCTAGACCCACACTGGGTCATGCTGGGCTGAAGCAACCTCCTTCTAAATGACCAGTACCAAGGACAGAGCCCTTCCTTCCTGAGCTGTCTGAGTTGGGGGACTTGGGACTTCTGGAAGATGCCAGAGTATAACTGCAGACCACAGCTGGCTGCGGCTGGCTACTGCCTTTTTGTACGTGATGGCACAGAGAGAATGGCTCCTGGAAGCTTTCACCAGGGAACACTGAATTATTGCAACCATTTGGTCCTGGTTTCTAGAGGGAAGCACCACAGTTAACTCCCTGGTTCAGCAGGGCCCTAGGCTGAACAGGACCAGAGCCAGTGGGAGGATTTCTCTCCGAGTTTGCAAGACCTTTCCCCCTCGAACTGCAGAAGCAGGAGTTTAATCTCTGCTGAGTCATACTTCCAAGAGAGGAAGCCTTGGGAAAGGAGAGGGGGTGGCGTGTCAGCAGGCGGGCAGGCTGAGGGCCTCCCTCCCGGCTAGCCCCAGCTCTTTGGCATCAGAGCCCAGACTCCTCATTAATGAAGTGAAGGAGGGGCCTAGAGAAGTTCTTAGCTCGGACCCTTCAGGAGTCCCCCGCCCGTGGCTGCTCACACTGGGTTAAGCAAGTCTTATCTAAGAAGGTAATTTCACTTCCAAATGGGTCAGCGCTTTCCCAGGCTCCGAAAGAGCGTGTGTTGAGGGGGTGAGGATGTGAGGGGGAGGCAGGGTGACTTTCAGCCCCCACAGCCATCTGTTTTCCGAGTTAGAGGGGATTCAGCACTTAGGAGTCAGGGACAGAGAGAGTCCCATGGTAGGTCCCGTGGCATGGTTAAGTGGACATGGTTGTGTGTGGTGAGTAGATGGACTTGGGTCTAGATATTAAAGATTACATATATACAACCTGCTGACGTGCACACTGTGTCCATGCAAGACCTGGGGGCCTGTATACAGACACATGAGGTTGTTATATTCACATATATGATAGTCAGCACTCCTGTGTGTCTGTCTTATGCGTGTGTAACAGAAATATGTCAGATAAAATGACTGGGTGTGTCAGTGTGTGTGTATGTATTTACACATGTGTGGACAATAATTTCTGGATGTGTTGACTATTCTAGCGATCTAGAGTAGGTAGGCTGCACTGAGTTTAGAAGCCATATTCCTCCGCACACGGCCCCTGTTCTCTTTGCCTCGCTTTCACTATCCTGTCTGCTAGCATCTGCCCCCTCGGCCTTCTCCCATTCAGTGGGGACTTCCTGAAGGGTAAATGGGGCAAAGTGGGAGAAATGGAGGCCTCCCTTTCCTAAGCTGAGGACATGAACAGTCCCTCCACAGCCCACCATTGGCTGCCTTCCGGGCACTGCTGCTCTGCCCTAGGCACTCTGGCTGACCACTGCACTAACAGTTCTTGGGCCTGTAACTGGTGGCAGCAGATGGCCCCTCCGGTCCGTCCCTCCCTATCTGAGACCACTTCCCTCCCCATCAAGTTGCTCAGCAATCAAGCTTTAGCAGGGGAGTCCCTGCAAAACCCCAGCCTGTCTTCCCCCAACCCCAACCCCACCCCCGCCCAGGAGGAAAGCTGTCTAGAGGGACCACACTGCAATACTAAGGAGGTTGCCATGGAAACCCAGGCAGGCTGGTGTGCTACTCAGAGAGGAAAAGTGCCCTGTGTTTCCTGCCAGGCTGAGGAGGGGGCTGGGGCCCCTGAATAGAAGCTACCGAGTCAGGGTGTGGGGGTTTCTAGGTTTCTATGGACCTTCTCAACCCAACATCAGTCCTGGTCAAGCTAGCTACGCCACTCTGACCTGACATTCGTGATGCTCCCCACTTCAGACTTACCTTGAGAAGACAAGTTTCAAATGGCCAGACTTCTAGTGGAGCAGCAGAGAGGGGTTTGGGGTCTGGTACGATATCTAGAAGAGGGAAAGTAAATCTGGAAATCCTGGAACAGACAAGCTTCCCAGAAGTGAGAGGAAGAAGCAGCTCTTATGTTTTGGTATTTAGGATAAAACAGAATAGGAAGGTAGAGGGGCGGAGCCTAGTGGATGGTGAAGGCCCCAAGACTACAGGACTCTTTATTTCCAATTGAATTTCTTTTGGGGCACACAGCATGTCCCCGTGCAGCTTTGGGGTCAGCTCAGTGGTGTCCCAGCCTTGTCAGACCCCCCTCACCTCTGTTCAGAGGATCTCTTTGGTAGCACTCTTGAGAAGCCTGGGCAATGTTTTGACTTTTCCTCTCTCTCTCCTTGGGATGGGGACCCCAGAAGGGGCCACTAAGAAGCTTCGCAGCAACGTTCGACGGAGCACAGAGACTGGCATTGCTGTGGAGATGCGAAGCCGTGTAACCCGCCAGGGCAGCCGGGAGTCTACCGACGGGAGCACCAACAGCACCAGCTCCGAGGGCACGTGCGTGCACCTGCAGACCTGCTTTCCAGCCGAAACATCTGCATCCCTCCCCACCCAGATTCCCTGTCCCCTCCTAGATATCAGGTCCCTGGGTTCCAGGTCTCCTCAGAGGCCCTGGGGCACATTTTTTGTTTTTTTATTTCAAGGAACTTGGGGCTCCTGCTTCCCATCCCCCACCCTACACCCTGATCCAGAGGAAATGGACAGAAAGGAAACTGTGACCCTAAATTCCTTCTAAGCCTAAACCCATTTTCATGGCTTACTTGTGTGAAATCTTTATAAATCACCTTGCCTGGAGATTAGGGAAAAATTGGACTAGATCCATGTTTTAAAGACTGTCACATCATACCTTGTGACTCATAGGCAAGAAGTAAAATTACTGTAGTGGGTCAAAAGCAGCACTAGAGAAAGAAATAGATACTGCAGGTGTAGCCTGTGTAGCCAGGGTGGCTCACCTGGAGAACCTGAGTTCTTTATCCAGGGTGCAGGTAGGTCCGAGATGGCCTGGGGTCTTAGCAGTCTTGGCTTTTGTTTGGTTGGTTTTTGGTTTTGTTTTGTTGTTTTTTTGTTTGTTTTTTTGCATGTGAGTTGCAGTAAGCATTTGAAAGCCACTGCTTAGACAGACACTCCACAGATCTGTTCTAAATTGGACTTTGTAGATTTTCTGTTTCATCAGGCCCCTATAATTTTCAGTCTCAGGATCCTGTGGCTTATTTAATATGCAGTTATTGTCTCTCTCTACTGTACACAGCCTTTGGCATCCCTGTGGGATTGGCTCCAAGACCTCCCACAGATCCAAAACCCACAGCTTCTTGAATCCTTTAAATACACTGATATGTTTGCATACAACCTGTACACATCCTCCAGTATATACTAGATCCTCCCTAGATCACTTGTAATCCTCAGTGTCAGCTTAAATGCAATAGAGATGCTCGTTAGACAGGCTTCACTATATAGGTCAGGCTGGTCTTGAATTCAGAATTCAGAATCCTCTTGCCTCTGCACCCTGAGCATTGACTGGAATTATAGGTGTCCACCGCAATTCCAAGCCTAGACTGTACTGTTTAAGGAATAAGAAAAAACAATCTGTATGTGCGCAGCACAGACAACGTTTTCCTCCATAGTCTCAGTCTGTGGTTATTGAATCACAGATGCAGAACCTTTGGAGACAGATGGCCAACCGTACCTTCTCACTGCAAATAAGCAGCCATTAGTATTTGTACGTCAGACCTTGTACAGAGTGAGATGGACACCCCAGGCTAGTGGCTCCCTCTTGGAAGCCATGTGCTATGATATGATCGTTTAACACTTGCACTCCTCGCCCTTAGTGAGTGTGTAGCACACCCGTGTCTCCATGTACAAGAGAAGAAACAGGTCCCCGAATGGCAGCGGCTCTTTACCACAGTCATAGTTCTTAAGTGGTGCCCAAGTCATTGTTTATGGCCATTTGACTCCGTAGCCTTTATTCAGTCACACTGTATACTCCTACCACCAGGATACAGTGCACCAGCACCACCTCAGTTCTGAGATTCTGAGTCTACATCTCTTCATTTCTTCTGAGGTCTCACTGTCATGAGAATGTAACACAAAGACTGGGCATGGTGGTACACACATGTAAACCCAGCACTTGAGAGGTAGAGGCAGGACCAAGAGTGTAAGGTCAGAGACTTAACTACATAGTGAGTTCCAAAACAGCCTGGGCTATGAAAGACATTGTGTGAATAAAAAAAAAAAAAAAAAAAAAAAAGAGTGGGTAGAGAGGGGAGGACAAAGACCAAAAATGGGAGGGTCGGAGAGGTGGTTCAGTCAGTAAAGTGTTTTCTGTACAAGCTGAGTGTGGGTCCCCAGAACCCATGTAAAAAGGCCGAATATAATTGTTCACATGCTTATAACCCCACTATTGGGAGACAGAGACAAGGATTCCTGGGACCTGCTAATAGCCAGTCTCTCCAAATCTACAAACTCGAGGTTCAGTGGGAGAGTCTATCTAAAAAACTAAAGTGGAAAGTGAGAAAGACACCCAGTGATGACCTATGTCGCGTGTGTGCACGCGCGCGCACACACACACACAGTCCATGTGTACCTACCCCCGTCCACAAAAAGAGTGACACTGGCTGTTGTTGATCATGGCTAATGAATGCCTTGAAGCCTCTTCCCAGGGGTGGAAGATAAGCCTTGTAGGAGAAATACAGGTTCTGTCCCACAATCCTTTTTTTTTTTTAAAGATTTATTTATTATATGTAAGTACACTGTAGCTGTCTTCAGAACTCCAGAAGAGAGCATTAGATTTCATTATGGATAGTTGTGAGCCACCATGTGGTTGCTGGGAATTGAACTCAGGACCTTCAGAAGAGCTCTTAACCGCTAAACCATCTCTCCAGCCCTCCATAATCCTAATGTTCCCTGCCTATCAGTGACCAGTGGAGCCTCCACTCCAAACTGTCCAATGGGCATTCTTTTCTGAAGATCCTTTCGTGGCATGTTCTAGTTCACTGTGGCCCCTAAGGAGGCTGTCCTGTTGGCCATACCCAGAACCCCAAGGCCTGAGGAGGCAGTGACAGCAGCAACAGAATAGAAGCAAAAATCTCTGGCTATTTGTTATCTCAAGTGTCCAGAACTTTTCCCTGTGCCAGCTGCCCCAGTCCTTCCCCAGACAGAGTAAGCGCTGTCATCTCTGTTGTGGACAAGGCCAGACTCTTCCATCTTGGACCGGTTGTAAGGATTAATGCTAGGAGGCGCTGGCCACTCAGTGCACTGCAGGCAGCTGGCCAGCTTCCAATCACTGTCAGTTTTTCTTGTTACTATTTCCGGCCCCTCCTCTCCAGTCTTAGACCACCCACAATCACCTGCCATTCACCTCAGCCCTGTCATTGGGTTATTTTGGTCTCCACTCCCGTTTTGAACACCATCTCACCTTATTGACTTGGATTTTAAGTTTCTGGTTTAAAAAACAAAACAAACCTCAGTTCTTGGAACTCATTCCAGAGTCTCTCATCCTTGGCACTAGCATTGCTTTCGTGAGGACGCGTGCATCCAGCAAGCCCTGCCTTCTAAGGCTCACTTCAGAGCTCTGGGGCTTGGGCTGGGCTGCAGCTCAGTTGGTGTGGCATGTCCGTCTTGCACGCATGCAGATGGGGTCTGTCCCTAGCACTACCTAAGCTGAACATAGCGGTACATGCCTATAATCCCCGAGGTCAGCAGGAAGGCAACTGGGAAGTCAAGATCGTTCTTGGCTACATCTGAGGCTGAGGGGTGCACAAGAACTTGTCTCAACAAACAAAACTGAGGCTTAAGGATTCAAATGCCTTAAATATCTTCATCATCATCTTTAATGATACCAAAGTATCTTTTTCCAAGCCAGACGTTGTGATACCTACTTGTCACCTAAGCACTTGAGAGGATAAGGCAGGAGGATAGTCATGAGGCTGAGGCCAGCCTGGGCTTCACAGTGAATTCTAGGTCAGCCAGTACACAGTGGGACTGTCTGAAATGCATAGCCTGAAGTATTTTTTTTCTTCAATGTGCAGAAATGACAAATGTTCACTCCCACTTAGAATAGTATAGTTGCACTGTAGAGAGGAGAAACAGACCCTAGGTGGAAGGCCTCTGCATCTGCCCCACCCCAGCCCAGCCCACCTGCGACCTCACATGCCCTGTGTCCCTCTGCAGGTTTATTTTCCCCACACGGCTTGGAGCTGAAAGCCAGTTCAGTGACTTTCTGGATGGCCTGGGACCAGCCCAGATTGTGGGGCGTCAGACACTGGCCACACCTCCCATGGGTAAGTCTTGCTGAAGAAAGGCAGGTTCGTGGGGGCAGGGAGGGGCCCAGTGTATGGTAGAGCTGAGGCAGCAGCCGCAGCAGAAGCAGCAGTAGGTGTCTTCCTCTTCCTCAGGTGCCAGGAAGGACCGCTACCTTTTCTAGAAGCAGCTTTTCCAGACTGTCCCCTCCCTTAGTGCAGTCACCCACTCCTGCTGTGTGAACAGTGTCACAGTGTTGGCCCATGTTGATTTCCCTACATTTCCTCATCTGGAAGATGGAATCAGTAATTCCTGCTTCAGTTCTGCAATCCACCACCCTTCTTGCCGCACTCCTGCTAGATAATTTCTGTAAAGCATTTTAATGCGCTCCTTAGGAACCATGGCTAATTGGACTGGTTCCTCCTGTCAGCGCCTGGCACCTAGGGACCTTTAGTAATTTTCTCATCTCTTCCTGGCAGCTAGGAAGTGCTCAAAGCCCACACTGGGTCCTCTAGCAGCTTTCAAAGCTTCCCCCATCCTTGTGCTTTCGGGTCCTGGCCAGGCAGGCTTTCCCATTAGTCTGACCTGAGCTTTACCTGATCCAGATGTCTCTACTCAGCCCCATCCTGATGGTCCTTGCCCTTTGACCCTCGGAGCTAGGGTTCTATGCCAGGCTTCTCTGTGGTGCTCTCCTTTCCTCCTTTTTTTTTTTTTAAGATTTATTTATTTATTTATTTATTTATTTATTTATTTATTTATTTATTATATGTAAGTACACTGTAGCTATACTCAGACACCCCAGAAGAGGGAGTCAGATCTCATTATGGATGGTTATGAGCCACCATGTGGTTGCTGGGATTTGAACTCAGAACCTTCAGAAGAGCAGTCAGTGCTCTTAACCGCTGAGCCATCTCTCCAGCCCTCTCCTTTCCTCCTTGAAAGAGGGGTCCAGAGGGCTCTCAGGGAGTCAGGCTCAACTCCCTTCCAGCCCTGGGGATCAGACTTGCTTAATTCCAAGCTTTTGCTCAATATCTCAGGCCCTTCCCTATACTGTGAGAAGTGGCAGCCACTTCCATATAATGAACCCATTAGAACCTAGAATACTTTGTGTGTGGTGCCCCCTTGTGTCGAGGACCAGGAAAAACAAGTTTACATTCCTGGTTAGGCATGAGAAAGAACCCTTTGGTCTTCTTGCCAAGGTCAGGTGAGAAGGACACATTTCTGACTGTGGTGAATTCCTGCCCCCAAAAGTATGCAAGTACAATAATAACATGACGGTTGATGAAACTCAAAGTCCCACCCATTGAATTGAAGGGAGGGGGACTCAGATCAGGTTTATAATCCAACACCTCCCTGAAGGGAGTTCCAAACACTGCTGTATAATCTGAACTCTGCTCAGCCCCGGTGAGCACAGTCGAGGTCAGCATGACGGAGGCCTTTCCTTCTTATGGAGTGAGTTGTGAGCTCTCATCATGCAGGGGGTGTAGGCCTGCCCAGCTCGCATTGCCCAGGGTCAAAGATGTGCTGTCTGCCTTACACTGAAGAGACTGGCTGGGGGCTGCCTCATATGCCCCGTCCCCCAGACTTGCCTGTCCCGTGTAGAGAAGCAGAAGCCCCTTGTCTACTGTGCACAGGGGAGAGTTTGGCAGCCATTAGTTAGAACTCAAGCATGTGCTCTTGAAGGTCGTTTCCCCACAGACTATCACAGCGTTCCTCAGTCCCTTTGAAGTGCCCTCCTGAGAACCGTTTCAACACGTGCAGTTTGCTCTACGGTATTCTCTTCCCGGGAACACCACAGCATCCCCTGCAGATTGATGTTTTCTGCTGCGTCCTGCCGGCCAGCCCCGTCTGACCTCACCTGACCGTCCACTTCTTTTCCTTGCAGGAGACGTGCACATTGCCATGGTGGACCGGAGCGGCCAGCTAGAGGTAGAGGTGATTGAAGCTCGGGGCCTGACGCCCAAACCAGGCTCCAAATCCCTCCCAGGTGAGGCCCAGCAGCTGAGAGACCTGAGGAAGGAAGGCTGAGGCAGGGATGGCGTACGAGGCAGTCCTCACCAGTAACCTAAAGCAGTGGAAGGCTGGAGAGCAAGATGGGTCAGGAGCGGGCCAGGGAGACACAATGTCTGGCCGTCTCTTTGTCTGCCGGGTTCACTGGGCAGCTCCACCCACTCCCTGCCAGGACCACCAGGGTGGAGACTGGGTAGGCTACGGCGCCTCTCCCAACCACACTCCTTCATTTTCAGCCACCTATATCAAGGCTTACCTGCTGGAGAACGGGGCTTGTGTAGCCAAGAAAAAGACCAAGCTGGCCAAGAAGACTTGCGATCCCTTGTTCCAGCAAGCACTGCTCTTTGATGAGGGGCCCCAAGGCAAGGTTCTGCAGGTCAGTGTTT
Organism: Apodemus sylvaticus; assembly: GCF_947179515.1. Lineage (NCBI taxonomy): Eukaryota > Metazoa > Chordata > Mammalia > Rodentia > Muridae > Apodemus > Apodemus sylvaticus. The sequence goes on from NC_067474.1 coordinate 135,739,492, forward strand.
ACAGGGCAGACTCTCGAGTTCTGGTCAAGCATTGGACCAGGTGCATTAATGTATATGCTCTTTATCGTTGGGGGGGGGGTACACACGTGTGGGGGTTACATATTTACCGTGCAGTCCGTTCTCTCCTTTCACCTTGATGTGGATTCCAGGGATTGAACCAGGTCCTGCGGCTTCTGTGGCAAGCCCTCCTGAGCATCTGGCCAGCCCCTTTCCCTCCTTCTCTCCCACTTCCTCTCTCCCTTTTCTTTTTCCCCTCTATTTTATTTTTCACAGCATGCTTTTGTCCCCCACCAGTTCATAGGGTTCTGAGCATGACAAAATAGCTCTCCACTTCTCAGAGCGGGGCAGGAAACCAGGCTGCATCCACCTTCCCACCAGTGCTCTCTACCTCCCTGGGGGCTGGGTGTGGCTCAGTACTTTCTAGAATGATTCCTGTCTTCCTCAGAAAGGTTCCTAAGGAGGGAGGTATGGCTTCCCCAGTTTGCAGATAAGCAGGCAGGGTCTCGGAAGGATGAAATGACTGTTCAGTTGGGGGACTAGATGAGTCCACGTTCAGGTGACTCAGCCCAGCTCCTTGACGTGACACACTGTTGGTGGGTCTTCCTGATGCGGGGGAAGGGTTGCCTCATCCCTTCTGTAGATGAACCTGAGCTCATGTAGGCCTACATGTTGTTTTTTGCTTGGTCCTGAGTTCAAATTCCTGTGTGTGTGGAGAAGAGATGACTTGGAGGTTAAGAACATATGCTACCCTTGTAGAAGACTGCATCTATTATCCATGTTGGGTGCCTCACAACTGCCTCCAACTCTAGCTCCAGGAGGAGAGGTGCCTCTGGCCTCTGGGGTGGGGACACCTTCACTCAGGTGTATGTATGCACGCACAAATTTAAAAAAATTTTTAGAGTTTGCATATGGGCAGCCATTCACTAAGTTAAAACCGAGAGTGGGCCTGCTGTTGGCCGGCCTTGTCTGATGACCAGCTTGTCTTTCATTTGTAACAGACACCTGAGAAAGAGAAAAGGTTATTCTGGCTGAGCTTTGGAGACTCAGGTCCACTGTCAGTTAGGGCTGTGGAGGAATCTGCTCACTTCAGGGCACTTGGGAAGCAAAGGAAGAGCCTGGAATCCCATAATCCCCCTCAGGAATCCATCTCGATGTTCCCAGTCATCCAGCTAGCCCCACTCAGAGGAGCTAGTTGCTCCTCTTGAGTTGTGACAGTTCTGTTGTAAGGGCCCATGGTGTTACAAACCAAAAAAGTGCAGAACTCTAGGATTCTGGGGCAGAAGCCCAATATCAGATGCCTGTTTTTAAAAACAAATTTGAAAAATCATTGACGTAATTGCTTCCTCCTTGAGTTCCAGATGGAGACAGTCAGGGCCAGGCCAGGGGCTTATTAAGGCCCACAGCAGGGCTGCAGTGTGACCCAGGCCCTGGGCTCGTGCAGCGAGCTGCTACCGGGGTGTTGAGAGGAGTGGAACCAGATCCATCCAGGATTTAATCCGAGATCACTGTGGGGCATTGTATTGGTTAATTAGATCTTCTGGGCTGCAGGAGAAAAAGAGACTTATTACAACAGTTCAGACAATGCATGGCCCCCATATGCTATAGCCTGCCATGTCCCAGGCACTCAGAAAGTACATGCCCACATCATTTTTCATTCTGACTCTCCCATCTGTGCCCTGGTGAAGCTGATAGGTTCCTGGGCCCACTGCCCAGTCCTGGAGGTTCAGTGCCTCCCTCTTCCTCCCGCTGCTGCCAGGTGATCGTCTGGGGAGACTACGGCCGTATGGACCACAAGTGCTTCATGGGAATGGCCCAGATCATGCTGGACGAGCTGGACCTGAGCGCCGCAGTCACTGGCTGGTACAAACTCTTCCCCACATCCTCTGTGGCCGACTCCACACTCGGATCCCTCACCAGGCGCCTGTCTCAGTCCTCTTTGGAGAGTGCCACCAGCCCCTCGTGCTCCTAAGGACCTCGATGAGGACAAGAGGCCAGGGGCTCTTGGGGAATGGGAACCTGCTGGCCCCATCCCCCACCCCCTGTACATACTCTCCATGTCCTTCTGGATCCCCTACCCTGCTGCATGCTTGTTGGCCACTGGGCTTGTCCCAGCTGGCAGTGGAGACTGTAGTGTGTGTCCGTGCGTCTGTGTGTGTGTGTGTCCACATATCTGTCCGTTTGTCTGTGTACAATCAGTCCTAGTGATCATATGGACTATTAAGTCCACATCTCTGTATCTCGCTGGAAAGAACCCAAAGGAGCATCGTACGGACCCTTGGCCCATGGAGTCTCCAGGGGTGGAAGTAGGGGACGTGGCCACTGGTGGGCCTCACTTAGTCCCTGCCTTGTTGTCTTATGGTCTCCACTTGCTTTTCTGTCCTGTCTTTTTCTTTGCCTCTCCCAGCATTGCTGCTCTTTTGAGGAATGTAGCATCCATTGCAGCTGACCACACCTGGTTCCGTCTAGGAATCTACATCTCTCCTCCCTACCACGGCCATGCTGGTGGTCACCCCATTGAATGCACTCCACAGCATGTAGCATGCTCACTCCGTGCCCTAGCCGGGGCCCCAGGATAGAGGGTGTCTGGGGAGGAGCTGGCCAGACACACTAGAGGATGTACTGGGGTCTCTCTTCCCCTGGAGTGTTCTAAAATGCCAAAGGAGCTCCCAGTGGACCCAGGAGTAGCTGGCCTTCTCAGGCATCAAGGGTAGCCCTGTCCCCTTTGAGGTCATTCCTGAAGGAACTGCTTGGTCAGAGGTGCCGTGGGTGGGGCTACTTGCTAATGGAGGAAAGAGGGCTAAGGTTCATTTGTTTTGAGCTACTGTCAGGAAACCTGTCTGGCCTGGAATTCACTGCATGAAGCTGTTCTTTCAGGGTTCTGCTTTCTTTGCTCATCCTTAGACACCAGACCCTATCTGGAGTTCTGACACACCAGGATTCCAGCTCCCTAGCTCTGTGGGCAGCCTGGCTCTGTACTCCAGGGTGCCTCAGTCACCAGCTCTGTGCCAGCAATACTCACCCCTCCACCTCCCTGACTTTCAGGAGTGGGCCCCTGCTCTAGGCAGTGGCCTGTACTAGGCATCCCAGCTGCCTCTGCTTTATTACCCCTTCCCTTGTCTGGCTGGGGCTCCTCCCACCCACTGAAAACCCGGTCGGAGGGACTAGTGCCTGGGCCGCATCCCAAGATGGCTGTTGTGCTTACTAAAGGCTGGCTCTAGAATGCTGCATCTGTTCCTCCCCTCCTTAGCTATAGGGTAGAATTGGAGGCTGCCTGGGAGATGGCAAAACAGACCTAGTCCATGTATAGTAGGAGGAAGGAGGCAGGTAGGGGATGGGAAAGACTCTTTGTGCCTCTCTCCTAGCCCATGCCTCTAGCATAAGTGCCTAGGCAGGGAGGGCTGAAGAAACCTTGGCCTGTGTGTGAATCCCATTTGTACAAAAACTAGGGTGCACAAAGCTGTCCCAGCCTAAAGGGCCTCCCTGTGGTCAAGAGTCCTGCACTCACTTTCAAAGGAAGGCAGTGAAGAAGCCCCTCATGTAAACTGGGGTGAGGAGGAGAATACTGAGCAGACTGAGGATGTGTCTGTGCAGGCAGGGGCGCTGGGGGCCAGTTCCCTTGCCAGCCTTTCTGGCTGGGGAGTGTATATGCACCTCCTGTATCGCTAGATATGGGGCAAAGTGCTCTTGGCTTCCAAGCCTTAATGGGTTGGGGGGCAAGGAGGAAACTCGCTTGCAAAAGGCTGTTTTTGTCTTACTTGAGGTGTGTGCGCCTTTAAAGCAGTCACTGGAAGGTGTGAAAACCTTTTGGAGTGGAAGAGTGTCAGTGAGCCACTGACAACACAGACCTTTGTGGACGTGGCGTTGAGTCACTCCCAGAAGTGGGAGCTGTGGCAGCAGAGAGTGTCCCCAGCCTCTTAGAAGGGTCAGCACAGGGATGCTCTAGCCAGAGGAGGGACTGATATGCTGGGACCTCATGCTGACCTGCCTACAGTCTGAGGCTGTAAACTACCTAAGAGATGGGGACTTGGCTGTCCACCTCCCTGGAAGATAATCCCCTCCCCAGTTGATTTTGGGGAATTCACTCTTTAACACTGAGTAATCTCTTCTAGAGATTGCTCAGCCATGTGGGTTGTGTAAGGCTAGTGTGTACCCGTGACAGGGAGGCTGGGTTTAAAGCTCTGTTTCTCAGCACACTGGATTCGGGGCTCCATTGGGATGCCATCCCAGAAGCAGGTGTGCCCAAGTGTGACTCTTGCCTGGGATGGGAGTGATCTGCCCTTTGAGGAAAGGACATTGGGTCAGGAAATAACTGGGTCCTTGTGAGTTCCCTTACCAACAGGCCACCTCACATAACCCCTTGATCCAGGTGTCAGTGGTTGCAGGAGTGGGATTTGGTCATCCCATCTCCTCTAAGCAGGCTAGATCCATCGGTGACGTGACTGGGACAGAGTGGCCCTGCACTGATGCTGGGCTGTGGGCAGGGGCAGTGATAAATGACTCAGAGCATGTCTCTGCATTTCTGCCCTGTCCAGCCTGTCCCACTTTTTAACAGATCCCCTTCCTACAAGGAAAGCAGAGATGGGACTCTGACAGGAAGCGTTCTCTAGGAAATGGGCCAAGTCTTGGTTTGACAGGGACATTTGATCCTTTGGGGAAGGACCTGCTCCAAAGGCGCTCTCATCCTGCCTCTGAACATCACCTCTTCAGCAGGTCCCGGGCAATGGCAGCATGCTCTGGGGTGGAGGCAGGGCTGAGGGAGGCTCCAGAGGCAGGGATGGTGGTGCCTGGATGGTTCTGCCCACGGGACTCGGTGCCTGGACCACTGGGGTCAAGATAACTCTCCCAGGGCCTCAACCCCCAACCAGGGAAGCATGCCAGCTCGTCCTTTACTGCCAGCCTGGGAGAGACCAGAAGTCTCTGTTTTTGTTTTTGTTTTTGTTTTTGTTTTTGTTTTTGTTTTTGTTTTTGTTTTAAAGACACCTGAGCCCTCCCAGGGCATTTCTTTGAAAATGAAATGTAGCACAATCCTCAACTGTGTTCCCAGGAACCCTGGCATACCCAGAGCTCCTGATACCTCACGTTCTCCATCGTCCTTGGCCCTCGCAGGGCTGCTCTTCTGTGTTTCTCCGATTGCTTCCAGCACTGTGCAAACTGTTACGAAGTCGCTTCCTTTGCCCGAGGTTGCTCTCCACTGGGTGGGGAGATGTGGTACTTCATGTTGTGGCCTGAAGCTTGTCCAGCAGCATTTCTGTAGGGGCCACGGGGCAGTGGACAAGAAGAGGCCTGCTCTCCTGCCACCCCCTCTCTCTCCCACCCCTCAGTTGTTGTCTCTAATGTTCTGACACATACAGACGTTCTTTTGGACACACCCCCTCTCCTTCGTCGTCTTCTGATGGAGGGTCAGAGAGGAGGTGGAGATCCAGACTCCGTCCCTGCCTTCTCCCTCCAGTCTGCTTCTAGCCCCGGTCAGAAGAGTTCAGAAGAGGCTCGGGAGATCAACCACCATCAGAGAGCAGGGGAGCCCCATCCTGTCAGCCTGGCCTGGCTGGGAAAGGGTCATTTGGAGAGTGCCTGAGCATCTCGGAGCAACATCAGCAATGCCAAAGAGAGCGACTGGGCCTCCGTGGGCAGCTCTGTCGGTGCAGCTAGACCGAACACAGCTCAGATGGTGGCGTGCCCAAGGGAGGGGCCTTGTTCTCTGACAAAGGGCTTAATCTTTCCATGTAGCAAAGCAACTCCCCTCCCCCAACCCTGAGCATGGGCTTCTGTGGGCCCAGCATGGCTGTGCCTATAAGAGAAGCCGTAGAGGCCAGAGACCTTATCTCCTCCCTGTCTGTCCTAGCAAGTGCTCCTTGAAAAGCCTGTGTTGCTGCTTTGGAGAAACCAGCTCTGGCTGGACACTCGCCAGTAAGGACAGGGCCTTGGACCTGCAAGGAAGTCTATATAGATGCCAGGAAGGGTCCCTGGGCCTGAGAATTCTAGGGACAACTGAGCATCTGCCCCATTAGCCAATGACCTGGACAGGGATGGCTGTTCTGTACTATTTTTTTTCTTATTTTTTTTTCTTTTTGCCAGAAACTGTGACCGTGTATGAGCTATCTTACTGGGCCTCAGTGTCCTCACCTGTGAAAACCAGAGCACTCGCTGGTTGTTCCATGGTTCTCCAGGCTTTCTAAGTGTATGGCTTGGAATTGTGAGGTGGTGAGGGGCCAGTTTCATCCCCTGGGCCCCCATGCTGGGAGCCGGTGTTCATTTGGCCCATGCCCAGATGCTGCTCCTGAAAAGCCCAGATGTGGCTTCACCTCTTTGTGGTTTGCCCTCCTTCTACCACTCTCTCTGATCTTGGCAAGAAATAACCAAGGGTTGTCTACGGTGGACAGTTTCCAAGGTGCCGTAATGTCACCACCTAGGCTGGCTCCTGAGTAGGTCCAGGTCCCCACCAGCAGACAGGCTGGGGCATCCGTCATTCTGCTTCCAGATGACATCCAGGAAGAGTGGACACTCGAGCCTTCTAAAGGAATTCTCTCTGATGGGATGAGAGAGGGAATGTCCTTCTAAGTATTTGGCTTTATAAAACCACTTCTTCCCAAATTTCTTCTCCCAAACTTTCTCTCAGAAGGCAAAGTGGCTGCTTCCTCAGGGAAAGCAGACCTGAGACTTCTAGCAGCTCCTAAAGCAATGCGAACTCACAGAAGGCAGGAACCCCTTTTTTAGAATTTCCAAATGCATCCTGCAAAGAAAGTGAGAGAGATGGGGGGGGGGTGCCCGTTAGGGACTGACAAGCACACTGTGTAGATAAGAAGCAATTAGCCTTTTCTATTTGCGCTCTCCGCAGCATCTTTCCAACCCGCGGCTCCTGGGTGGCAGGTGGACAGCTGGGAGGGAATACTGGCTGCCTCATGTGATGTCCTTGCCCATCCCCCAAGGAGAAAATTCTTCACATGGCTTCTGCATGTACAGTATTTGGGCAGAAAAAAAAAATAAAGTCCATTTGAAATTGGTCTTATGTATGGCTTTCTGAGGATGGTCTTCATTCCAAGAGAAGAGTTCTGAGTAATTAAAAAGGGAAGGGAGATGCTGGCTGGGTTGCTTGAGAGGTGGGAAAGAGGTATGAACACTGACAATGCCAGCCCCCTGACCCTGACCCTGACCCTGACCCTGACCCTGACCCTGCCTGGGGAGCTTGGTTGCCACAGCAGCATTCCTGAGCCATGATGGAATCACACTGGCCTGTTGGCTTTCTAGTGTGGTTCCCCCAGGGACTCTTGCTTTTTAGGTCCACAGACTCTACAAGGCACACCCAACTAGAGGGGACAGGAGGGGCAAGGCAAAGGCCAAGTCCAGGCACCCTTACAGAAACAGTGAGCAGCAGTCAAGCTCTGGAGCTGGGGCTTGCAGTAATCAGGGGCCTCTGCGTGATCAGAGGCCCTCCCCTGCCTCCAAAAGATGAGAAAATTCTAAATACAAACTATGAATTCCCACAATTACTAAAACGTAATAAGACATAATTAAGCAGTGTTTATCACGGCACGCAAGATGTTTTATTATTATTACAAAAATTCATCTTTGCAATTTACTACATTAATTGATTAAAGAAGAAAATGTATTTATCCTAATGCAGAAAAGACATAAGGTTTTATCCTACTTGTAATTTAAAAGAAAAACCTAGCAAGCAGAAGAAGACTTTTTAAATTTGATAATCTTCATACATCAAAAAGGTAAAGCGGGGCTTGAGAGATGACGGTTCATTGGTTGGGAGTACTTAGTGCTCTTCCAGGGGACCAACATTCAGTTCTCCGCTCGCATACTGGGCAGCTCACAACGGCTTTTAATTCCAATTCCAGGAGTTCTGATGCCCTCTTCTGGCCTTCACCAGCCCATATACACAGTATACATATAGACAGGCACACATATACACTTAAAATTTTAAACTATATATTTTCTGGATGTAGTGGCACATGCATGTAACCCCAGCATTGGAGAAGCAGAAGCAGGTAAATCTCTTTGAGTTTGAGGTCAGCCTGTTTTACATAGAAAATCTAGGTCTTACGGGGATATATAGTGAGACTCTGTCTCAAGAAGGAAATAACGTTCATTTAAAGGGGCTGTGTGTGTAGCTACAGATGTGGTTGGAAGGCTTGTGTCCTATGCATGCCAGTCCCTGAGTTTGATCCTCAACATGAAAAAAAAAAGCTGATACCATTTATGGAGCAGAAAACTTGTGATTTAGAAGAACAAGGAATAGGATAAGAAAGTGGAATGCACTGTGCAGGCTTTGAGTATTATACTTGTAGGATGTCATTGGAGGTAGACTGTTATTAAAGATGCATAAACACTAGTTAGAAAATAGTAAAACATTCAACAACCAGTTAATAAAAATGTCCAGTAGAGACAGGGTCCATTACTAAAGTTCAGGAGCCAGAAGGAAGGGGAAAAAAAAAGACAAAGGAACGAAGAACAGCTGGTGTGTTAGGGCTTCTGTTGCTGTGAAGAGGCACCATGACCACAGCAACTCTTATACAGGAAAACTTTCATTGGGGCTGGCTTACAGTTTGAGAGGTTTAGTCCGTTTTCATCACGGCGGGAAGCATGGCAGTGTTCAGACTTGGTGCTGAAGAAGGAGCTGAAAGTTCTACATCTTGACCTGCAGACAGCAGAAGGAGACTCTAATTCTGCACTGGGTGGAGGTTAAGCATAGGAAACCTCAAAGCCATCCCCACAGTGACACACTGCCTCTAACAAGGCCACACTTCCTAATAGTGCCACTCCCTGTGGGCTAAGCATTTAAATATGTGGGTCTATGGGGGGGGCCAAGCCTATTGAAACCACTACATCTGGGTAAGTAAGAAAACACTGTATAATTTCAGTAGGGACATAAAGAGAATTTGGGGCTGCAGAGATGGCTCAGTTGCAAGCCTCAGCGCCCACGGATAAAGCTTTGTGTGGTGGTGTATGACTGTAACCTCACAGCTGGTGGAAGGAGACGGGAACCCCGGGGGTCTCTGGCCAGTCAGCCTAGTCAAATTGGTAAGCTCCAGATTCACTGAGATACCCATCTCCAAATTATATAGTGACTGGAGATTGAGAGATGAGTCCCTGACTAAGAGCACAGGCTGTTCTTCCAAAGGATAGGGGTTTGATTCCCAGCACCCACCATTCACAGCCATCTGCAACTCCAGTTTCAGGGGTTTATTTAACACCCTCTTCTGGCCTCTGTGGTCACTGCTTGCATGTAGTATACAATAAAACATGCAGGCAAAACACTCATTCCCATAAAATTTAATATTTTTTTTCTTTTTTCTTTTTTCTTTTTCTTTTTTTTTTTTTTTTGGATTTTGGTTTTTTTTTTTTTTTTTTTTTTTGAGACAGGATTTCTCTGTGTAGCCCTGGCTGTCCTGGAGCTTACTCTGTAGACCAGGCTGGCCTTGAACTCAGAAATCTGCCTGCCTCTGCCTCCCAGAGTGCTGGGATTACAGGCGTGCGCCACCACTGCCCGGCTTAAGAATACAATTTAAAGGAAGACACCTGATATGCAGCTCTGGGCTCCATGTGTGCACTCAGACACATGCATAAGTATGCCTACATATGCATGTACACACACAAATAATTCAACAATTCAAAGCTCATTTATGATATATATATATTTTTAAATCTCAAAATTAGGAACAAAGGAATGTCCTTAAACTCATGGAATACATTTGTAAAAATGTGAAGTGTTAAAGACTGTCTTAGGGTTTTATTGCTGTAAAGAGACACCATGACCATGGCAACTCTTCTAAAGGAAAACATTTCATTGAGGTTGGCTTACAGTTTCACAACTTTAGTCCATTATCATCATGGCAGCGTGCAGGCAGACATGTGCTGGGGGAGCTGAGAGTTCTACATCTTGATCCACAGGTGGCCAAGGAAATGGTGAGCTACACTGGACATAGCTTGAGAATAAAGGATCTTGAAGCCCTAACAGTGACACACTTCCTCCATCAGGGCCACACCTTATAACAGTGCCACCCTCTATGGGCCAAGCATTCAAACACATGAGTCTGGCCTCCAACTCAGAAATCTGCCTGCCTCTGCCTCCCAAGTGCTGGGATTAAAGGCGTGCACTACCACTGCCCACAGCATTGAGTTTTCAAAAGCCCACTCTGTAGACCAGGCTGGCCTCGAACTCAGAAATCCACCTGCCTCTGCCTCCCAGAGTGCTGGGATTACAGGCGTGCACCACCACCACCCGATTTAAGAATATTTCAAAAACAATTTAAAGGAAGACACCTGATATGCACCTATCTGCCTCTGTCTTGTATGTCTGTCTGTCTCACTTTCGTTTCTTCTGTCTCTTGATCTCTGTGTGTCTCTCAGCTGGGAGCTCTCAGCAGCTGCTCCAGCCACACCTACTTTATGGGTTGCTGTGACAATGCTGTCCCTCATAGCACTAATACAGTAATGAAGACAAAAACCAAAGCAAAACAAACCTACCACACTAGAAGACATGATACATAAACTAGATGCCTCTCCCTAAGTTCAGGAATAGAAATAAAAGAATGTCTGTCCCCAACTACTTCTAGTACACGTTGTACCAGCAACCCTAGTCAATTAAGACAATAAAAGATACTCAGTTCCTCAGCTGAGGTTCCCTCCTCCCGGGGGACTGGTTTGTGTCAAGCTAATGAGAACCTAATCAGCACACTAGGAAAAGTGGAAGAAGAGTCCTCTGACTTCCCTACATGCACCAGGGCACATTTGTGTGCCCCCACACACACAACGCATATACAACAGTCACAAAGTGTTTATAATAGAGTTTAAAAACATAGGGAGAGATGACTCAGCACTTAAGAACACTTACTGCTCTACCAGAGGTCTTGAGTTTGATTCCCAGCATGCATGTGGTGGCTCATAACCATCTGTAACTCCAGTCCTAGGGGATCAAATAACCTCTATGACCTCTGTGCTCATTGTACACACATGGTGCACATAAATGACATGCAGGTAAAACACCCATACATAAAATAAAAATAAATGAATCTTTTAAAAAATTATTTATTTACTTTGTATATATGAATGTTTTGTTGGCATGTGTGTCATTTGTGCGCACTGTGTATGCCTGCTGGATCCCTTGAAACTGGAGCACAGGTGGTTGTGAGCCAGTATGTGGGTGATGGGAATTGAACCCAGGTCCTTTGCAAAAGCAACAAGTGCTTTTAACCACTGAGCCATCTCTCCAGTCCCCAAAATGAAATCTTTTTTTTTTAAATGAAGTCAATTGTCCTCAAAGAATTTGGTCTCTAGATCTGGTGTACTTTGGATAGAAATCCCAGGAGGGAGATTGCAGCCACCAGAATGAAATCCAATCCCTTCAAGACTTCTGACCAAAATAAGAATCTCAGACGGTATTTCAGTGTACTGTCCTACATTCGGAGGAAGATCTTGTCTTCCCCTCTTCCCAAAGAGCTGAGACAGGTATAACGTCCGGCCCGTTTGAAAGGATGCTGAAGTTCAAGTTGTTCGAGGACACTACAAAGGCCAGCAGATGGCAAAGTGGCCTAAGTGTGCAGGAAGAAATAGGTCATGTATGTTGAACAAGTCCAGCATCAGAAGGCTAATGGCACACTGTGCATGTGGGCATCCACCCAGCAAGGTGGGCGTCAACAGGCTAACACTGGACATGGACCGAAAAAAGATCCTGGAGAGGAAAGCCAAGTCCTGACAAGTAGGACAGGAGAAGGGCAAATACAGGGAAGAAATGATGGAGAAGATGCAGAAGTAGAGGCATTGCATACAGGATTTTCATTAAAGACTGCTTAAGGAAAGAGAAAGGAAGGAAGGAAGGAAGAAACCCCAGGAGGATGTTTATAGAAATAGAAAGTGCAAAGGATCTTGAATAATTTTTAAAAAGAATGCACTTAGGAGAAATTCTCTTCTGAATTAAATGTATTTGTGTGTATGATAGGTGGGTCCTCATGCTACAGCACATATGTTGAGCAGAGGAAGGCCTTGTAGAGTTGGCTCTCTCCTCCTAACTTTACATAGGCTATGGGGGGGTCTCACTTGGATACCAGGCTTGGGTGGCATCTGAGGCATCTCTTGGACCCAGGAGAAATTATGTTTTGAGGATTAAAAGTTCCCTATAGGCTCACGTGTTGGTTGGGATACTTGGTCCTCAGCTGGTGGTCATGTTTTGGAGGTTGTGGGGGTTGTGTTGCATTCAACCAGTTTCTGTCAAGCTGTTTCCTAATCAAAACTATATAACAACCAATTGCCAACCCACTCTCCACACGCCCACCCCCACTTCAGGGCCAACACACTGCCTTGTCAACTCCTGTGATGGACTGACTTTACAGGCTTCATCCAGAAACCAATGTAAATCCTTCCCTCCTGCATGTTTCTGGTTTTTGTTGTAAATGTGTGTGAGTGTTTTGCCTGGGTGTGTGTCAGTGCATCATTTGCTTGCAGCACCCAAGGAGGCTAGAAGAGTGTCATATCTGTAGGACTGGAGTGACAGAAGAGTGTGAACAGCCAACCAGTGCTCTTAAACACTGACCTGTTTCTTCAGCCCCCTCATAGTTGTCTTTTCACACTAAATGAATAGTAACGAAGATAGTTCTCACACTTCCTGATTACTGCAAGGTAGAAACAGTGTTCTAAGAACAGATACAGGTAGGATTGTTAGCTGCTACAACCACTCTGGAAATCAGTTTGGAGGTTCCTCAGAAAACTGGTCATAGTACTACCTGTGGACCCAGCTATACTACCCCTGGGCATATACCCAGAGGATTCTCCAACACGTAATAAGGACACATCCTCCACTATGTTCATAGCTAGAAGTTAGAAAGAGCCCAGATGTCCTTCAACAGAGGAATGGATACAGAAATTGTGGTACATTTACACAATGGAATACTCCTCAGCTATTAAAAGCAATGAATTCATGAAATTCTTAGGCAAATAGGTGGAACTAGAAAATATCATCCTGAGTGAGTTAACCCAAGCACAAAAGAACACACATGGTATGTACTCACTGATAAGTGGATATTATCCCAGAAGCTCAGAATACCCAAGATATAATTCACAGACCACATGAAGCTCAAGAAGAAGGAAGACCAAAGTGTGAATACTTTGGTCCTTCTTAGAAGTAGGATCAAAATACCCATGGGAGGAGATAAAGAGACAAAGTGTGGAGCAGAGATTGAAGGAAGGGCCATCCAGAGACTGCCTCACCTGGGAATCCATCCCATATACAGTTCCAAACCCAAACACTATTGTAAATGCCAACAAGCACTTGCTGACAGGAGCCTGATATAGCTGTCTCCTAAGAGGCTCTGCCAGAGCCTGACAAATACGGAAGTGGAGGCTCATAGCCAACCATTGGACTGAGCACAAGGTTCCCAATGGAGGAGCTAGAGAAAGGACCCAAGGAGCTAAAGGGGTTTTCAGCGCCATAGGAGGAACAACAATATGAACCACCAAGTACCCCCAGAGCTCCCAGGGACTAAACCACCAACCAAAGAACACACATGGAGGGACCCGTGGCTCTGCATGTGTAGCAGAGGATGGTCTTGTTGGACATCAATGAGAGGAGAGGCTCCGTGCCCCAGGGTAGGGGAATGCCAGGACAAGGAAGTGGGAATGGGCGGGTTGGTGAGCAGGGGAGAAGGGATGGGAGAGGGGGTTTTCAGAGGGGAAATGAAGAAAAGGGATAACATTCGGAATGGAAATAAAGAAAATATCTAATAAAAACAAACAAAAAAGGAACAGTAAAAAAAATAACAGATACAGGGATTAGTGCAAGAGTGAAGAAATATATATAAGATCAATTCATTTTGACAAAGTTACTGTCTTAGGGTTTCTATTACTGTGAACTGTTACCATGACTAAGACAACTCTTATAAAGACAACATTTAATTGGGGCTGGCTTCCAGATGTAGAGCTTCAGTACATTATCATCAAGGCAGGAGCATCCAGGCAGGCGTGGCGCATCAGGAGCTGACAGTTCTACATCTTCTTCTGAAGGCAACTAGGAGAAGACTGGCTTCCTGGCACCTGTGATGTGGGTTTTAAAGCCTACACCCAGTGACACATTTCCTCCAACAAGGCCACACCTCCAAATAGTGCCATTCCCTGGGCCACGCCTATTGAAACCACCACAGTTACCAAGTACTTCATGTTCCCTTTTTCTCCCAATGAGAGGACTGCAAATGTGAGAAGTTGGATCACTAGATCTATGACTTCTTTAGCCAGAGGTAGCCAGTCATGGGTTAAAAGTATTTTTTAAAATTTCTATCTCCACTGCACATAGAAACTTTTTATTCATAGTCATTATCCTGTAAATAATACAGTATAGTTACTTCTTTTCTAGCATCTACGTTGTGTTAAGTAAATAAAGATAAACAGGAGGCTGTGTGGAGGATACGTGCAAATACCTTGTCATTTTATATAAAGAACATCAGAATCTTCAGATTTGGATGTCTGTGGGGTATCCTGGAAGCAACCATCCAAAAATTCCAAGAAGATCCTGGGGGTGGGGTTGCATTTGAATGGAAAAATATAAACCTTTCCTCACTTAACACTGTAGAGAAGCTAACCTAACCATGCTCGCTTCAGCAGCACAGAGATGAAAATTGGGATAACATGGAGATTAACATGGCCCTGTACAAGGATGACACAGATTTGTGAAACATTCCACTGAAAGAGAGAAAGACAAGGAGAAAAGTTAACTCAAAGCAGAGCTCAAACGTCAATCAAGAAAACCACTTATATGAGAAATAAGGGTAGATCTCATAACTTTATGATAGACATCTTAGACTATAAAACAAAAGACAGCCAGGCATGGTGGTGCACGCCTGTAATCCCAGCACTTGGGAGGCAGAGGCAGGTGGCCTCTGGTCACCTGAGGCATTTCTGAGTTCGAGGCCAGCCTGGTCTACAGAGTGAGTTCCAGGACAGCCAGGACTACACAGAGAAACCCTGTCTTGAAAAACCAAAAAAAAAAAAAAAAAAAAAGACAAAGACAAAAGACACTTTGGATTTCACAAAAGTTAGATTTCTTTTCTTTTTCTGAGTCACTATTGAGATTCCTAAGAAACCAGGCATAGTGGCTTAGCCCTGTCATTGTAGCCCTTGGGAGATTGAATCAGGATGATTACCTTGACATTTGAGGCCAGCCTAGGCTACATAGTGAGTTTGAGCCAACCTGGACTATTATAACAGGACCCTGTCTGAAAGAAAGAAAGAAAGAAAGAAAGAAAGAAAGAAAGAAAGAAAGAAAGAAAGAAAGAAGGATGGGGAGGGAGGGAGGGAAGGAAGGAAGGAAGAAAAAGAAAGCAAGAAAGGGTGAAGGAAGGAAGGAAGGAAGAAAGAAAGAAGAAAGAAAGAAAGAAAGAAAGAAAGAAAAGAAAAGAAAAGAAAAGAAAAGAAAAGGAAGAAAGAAAGAAAGAAAGAAAGAAAGAAAGAAAGAAAGAAAGAAAGAAAGAAAGAAAGAAAGAAAGAAAGAAAGAAAGGATTGATTGGTTCTTTACAAGACGAGTCCAAGCCAGGCTGGTGGCACACTCATTCGACCCCAGCACTCCGAGGCAGAGGCAGGTGGATCTCTGTGAGTTTCAGGCCATCCTGGTCTACACAGTGAGTTTCAAGACAGCTAAGTAGAGAAACCCTGTTTCAAAAATCCAAATATAAATAAACAAGATGAGTCAAACAGGCTAACAGATTTAAACAGACAAGTTACAAAACTACACAAATGCTGGGTGAGCAGGGAAGAAGATTCTTAGTGTCAATCATGAAGGAACAGCACGCCTACACCTCTGCTTAGAATGAATGATCATTCTGAGAGAAATGTCAGATGGTGCAGCCACGATGGGAACCGGCTTGGCAGTCTCCCACAAAGCAAGCGCTCTCGCCACCAGATGCAGCACCTCTGCTCCTCAGTGTTTATCAGGAATAATGAAAACATATCTTCCCAAAGGCGAGAACATCCAAGACAGCTTTATCACTCATGAAAGCCCCAAATGGAAACAATACAAACGTCTAAACTGTCTGTTAGAGTTCAGTCCAAATACTGAAACCACATAGTAATTCCAAAGACGGACTTTACTAAGTAATTATATAATTAATTCAGTTTTAAAAAAAGATTTATTTATTTTATGTATGAGTACCCTGTAGCTATCTTCAGACACACCAGAAGAGGGCATCAGATGTCATTTTAGATGGTTGTGAGCCACCATATGGTTGCTGGGAATTCAACTCAGGACCACTGGAAGAAGAGTCAGTGCTCTTAACAGCTAAGCCATCTCTCCAGTTCTAACTCAGTTTTTTTTTTTTTTTTTAAAGACCTATTTTTACTGTGACCCAAGCTATTTTGGAACTCAATGTGTAGTTTAACCTGAGGTCAGGGACCCCCTCACTCTGCCCAACTTACCAAGGAAATGTTAAACCAAATCAAACAATGGGTTTAGTAGGTGTAGTGGCTCATGTCTGTAATCCAAACACTTCGAAGTAGAGGTTGGAGATCATGGTAAGTAATGGCCAGCTTGGGCTACATATGAGACCTTGTCTCTAGAAAAGATGAATCACAAAAGAAAAACAGACCAGTTTAGCATCGTAGCAGCTACGAAGGTGTAAACGGAGTGGGAAAAACCTGATGTCCTTCAGTGGTAGAATGCTTGCTTAGCACGCACAAGGTCCGGTGTTCAGTCTACAGCACTTTAAACAAAATGATCTAAGCACTATCCTAAAGCTGAGGGAAGGTACTTGAGAAACAGATGGGAAGGCGGGACTCTTCCTGAAGCTATGACAAAAACCTGCTAGCAAACATGTATGATAATATATGAAGACTGCTATGCTACCGAGGCTAGCCTTGGTAGAAGAAACACCCGAGTACAGAAGAATCATGAACCTACTTGCAGATGGAGTGGTGTAAGCCCTGGCATTGGAAACACCTCCAGGCGCTGGTGAGCAGAAGCTGAGAGTAGGCACACAGGAGTCACGAATGTCAGGACCAGCTGAGATGCGCAGTGTGCTCGACCGACCGGAGCACTGTTCAAGGCGGCTCTGGGCTAAGGTTGTATTTTGTGGGTGTTAATGCAAGCCATGATCCGATAGCCCAAGCATTGCCTGGCATAGAGGAGAGTAAAAAGTTCCTTCCTGCTACAATGGCTCTGCAGCGCCATCTACTGACAAAACTGAATGCTCTCACTGAAAGAACTGCAGCTGCTCTCAATCTGTGGGACCCTTTTGAGGGAGTCATCTGTCAGACATCGTACTTTTTTTTTTTTTTTTTTTTTTTTTTTAATGGTTGAGGAGCACTACAACATGAGGAACTCTATTAAGAGTTCCTAAGTGGTTTTAGGAAGACTGAAACCACTATTTTTAAGGACCTATGGCGGAACAGGTAATGGATTGGAAGAAATAACAGATGTGTAACTGTCGCATCTATCCACAGGTGCAATGGGAAAGCCATGTGTGGCATATCGAGATGGGCAACCATGGGACACTACTGTGCTTGTAGAAGCAACAGCAGGGATGAAGGGTCAAAACAGCAATAACCCATGCATGCAGAAGGAAAGACACAAAGGGTAAATACCATTGCATGGAATTCTAGAACATTCAAGACTAATTTGCAGGGGGGCGGGGAATGTCAATTAGTAAACTAAGTGTGGTGGCTTGGGATTGTAATCTCAGCAACTCGGGAAACTGAGGCGTGAGGATCTAGTGTTCAAGGATAGTCTGGGTTACCTAGCCACACCCTATTCACACCCTAGCCACACCAAACAAAACACAGAAAAAGTACATTACATCTTCTGTAATTATATCCTTGTAATGCGTATTTTCAAAATGTCGTCTGAAGACAGGAGTCTATGGTATAAGATGGAGACTACTATCCTTTCCAAACCCTTCTCCCAGGGAATTCCTGGCCAGGAGCCATTTGAAAGGACTGGAGCTTTAGTAGACATTTGGTAGAACATTGGAAACATCTCTTCCCCCAGGAGATGGAATGTAGGAGCAGGAATATTCTCTTGGCCAGACTGGCTTATTCTACATTACTCCCACGATACAACTAAGACAGTCCACCTGTCCAGGAAGCTTAGGCCAGGCCATGGTAGGGCATGGAACATAAGAGCTGGAGTTCTTCTCATTTAGTGTTTTAGCTTTCCACAACTGTGATAAACACCACGGCCAAGAGCAACTTGGGGAGGAAAGGGTTCATTTCTTTCTTTTTCTTTTCTTTTTTCTTTTTCTTTTTCTTTTTCTTTTCTTTTCTTTGTTTGTTTGTTTGTTTGTTTGTTTTCGAGACAGGGTTTCTCTGTGTAGCCCTGGCTGTCCTAGAACTCACTCTGTAGACCAGGCTGGCCTCAGACTCAGAAATCCACCTGCCTCTGCCTCACAAGTGCTGGAATCAAAGGCGTGCATCACCACCGCCCAGCTGTTTCTTTTTCTTTTTCTTAGACATTTTCTTTATTTGCATTTCAAATGTTATCCCTTTTCTTCATTTTCCCTCCGAAAACCCCCTATCCCCTTTCCCCTTCCCCTGCTCACCAACCCGCCTACTCCCACTTCCCTGTCCTGCCATTCCCTTATACGGGCATCAAGCCTTCTTAGGACCAAGGGCCTCTCCGTCCTTTGATGTCCAAGCTGGAGCCATGGGTTCCTCCGTATGTACTCTGGTTGGTGGTTTAGTCCCTGGGAACTTTGGGGGTACTGGTTGGTTCATATTGTTGTTCCTCCTATGGGGCTGCAAGTTTCTTCAGCTCCTTCGGTCCTTTCTCTAGCTCCTCTATTGGGGACCCTGTGCTCAGTCCAATGGTTGGCTGAGAGCATCCAACTCTGTATTTGTCAGGTGCCGGCAGGGCCTCTCAGGAGACAGCTATATCAGGCTCCTGTCAGCAAGCACTTGTTGGCATCCACCATGGTGTCTGGATTTGGTGGGTTTTATTCATCTTAAACTTTATAGTCTATCATGCAGGGAAGTCAGTGCAGGGACCTGGAAGACAGGAACTGAAGTAGAGGCCAGGGAAGGACACTGCTCACTGGCTTGCTCTCCATGGCGTGCTCAGTCTTCTTTCTTATACACTTCAGGACCACCTGTCCAGGGGTGGCACTGCCAGAGTGGCCTGTGCTCTCTCACAGCAATTATTAAATGTGCCAGGTGGTAGTGGTGGTGGCACTTGGGAGGCAGAGGCAGATGGATCTCTGTGAGTTTGAGACCAGCCTGGTCTATAGAGCGAGTTTGAGGACAGCCAGGGCTACACAGAAAAACCCTGTCTTGAAAAACCAAAACAAACAAACAAAACCAAAAAAAGAAAAAGGGAAAAAATTAAACTACAGGCTAAGCTGATGGAGGCATCTTCTCATTAAGAGTCCCTCTTCTCAGATGTCTCCAGCTTGTGTCAGGTTGACAGAAAAACTTACCAGCACATTTAGCCATCACCAGTCACAGTGTCCATAGTTTACCCCCAGGCCCATGTGGTGTGAGGGACAAAGACAGAAGACTGGCTTATCGAGGATGGATATTGTGACGGGCACGCCTTTAGTCCTAGCACTCAGGAGACACAGGAAGGTGGATCTCTGAGTTTAAGGTCAGCCCCGTCTTCAGAGGAAGTTTCAAGTCAACCAGGGATACATGATGAGATGGTTTCAAAAGCAAACTGGATGATGAAGCGTCAGAATTCACGGAGTAGAAGGAGCAACCGGCCAAAGAAAAGTCCGCACTGAAGATTCCACTGACTGCTGAGAGTGAGTCACTGAGAACTGCGCAGGAGACCGACACCTGTGCCAATCATAACTATTCGAGGCAATCGTGAAGAGGTTGCAGAGGCGTGGCCGCCAGCTCCTTTACAAATAAAGCCTGGCGTGCCTCACTAACTAGTGCGTCCTGTACAGCTGCTGGAGTGGAGGCTCACCGTCTTGACTGCTTTATGTACATATGTCATATGTTTGCCTAGAAATTGCATAGATTGGTAAAGGATATTTTCCAGGACCCAGAAATGAAAATCTAGGCTAGTACTGAGACATCAGCCAGGCTGTGGCGGGATAAGCCTTTAATCCCAGCACACTGGGAGCAGAGGGAGGGTGTCTGCAAGCTCAAGGCTAGCCTGGTCTGTGTTCCAGGCTAGCCAGGGCCACATAGTGAGATCCTGTACCAATAGTAGTAGTAGTAGTAGTAATAGTAGTAGTAGTAATATTGTCTCCTCTGACTGAGTATAGTAGTGCACATCTGTAATCCCAGTACTCTGGAGGTAGAGGCTGAAAGATCAGGAATTCCATAGCACATTTGATCTAGCCTGGGCTATATAAAACCCTGAGTGTTGTTGTTGTTGTTGTTTTCGGGGGTTTTTTTGGATTTGGTGTTTTCGAGACAGGATTTCTCTGTATAGCCCCGGCTGTCTTGGAACTCACTCTGTAGTCCAGGCTGGCCTCAAACTCAGAAATCCGCCTGCCTCTGCCTCCCAGGGTGCTGGGAGTACAGGTGTGCACCACCACCACTACCTGGCTTGGGTTTTTTTTTTTTTTTAAATCATCCTTTCAACAAAACCATAATTTCTCTTATAGGTTTTATAAGATTATCTCATGTGGTTAGGGCTGTAGCTCAATGGTAAAATGCAGGCATAGTACATGGAAGGCCCTGGGTTCAATACTCAGCCCTGCAAAAATGAGTGTGTGAATGAATGAATGATACTAATAAAGGAACGCTGTTGATAAAAAGTCCCTTACTTCCCTGGGTCTGAGAAGTGTCAATGACCCAGAGCGATCTCACTGAACTCCTGCGCTGTGTATGCATGGAGTGGCCTTGTATGGCGGAAGATTCCACTGGCTGCCCACAATCCAGTGCTCCCAGTGCTGGGTACTACCATGGAGAGTTTTAAAATTGTGTGCATATATATTTTGTCTGTGTCTGTGCAGCACATGCTTTACTGTTGCCCTTGGAGCCAGAAGAGGGTGAAGGACCCTGTGGAGCTGGAGTTTAGGGCAGTTGTGAGCAGCCATGTGGGCGCTGGGAATCGAACCTGGGTCCTAGAAGGACATCCAGTTTCTTAACTGCTGAGCTGTCTCTACAACCCCTTAGAGAGCTTTCTAAAAACTTTCTTACATTTACTTATGCGTATGGGGAGGCAGTGCATGTGACACACTGGACATTTGGAAGCTGGAGCTTGCTGGTCAGCGAGTTCCAGGTTTAATGAGAGACCCAGAATAAAATGCAGCCAAGCATGGCGGTGTACATCTTTAAACCTTGCACTCAGGAGGCAGAGACATGCAGATCTCTGAGTCTGAGGCCATCCTGGTCTACAGAGTAAGTTCCTGGTCAGCCAGGGTTACACAGTGAAACTCTATCTCAAAATAAATAAATAAGCAAGATTTTGTCTCAAAAGAAAAAGCAAAACAAAACAAAAAACCATCAAAGATACACAAATAGGCTAATATGTTTGCTGATGCAAAGGTACCAACCTCACTAATTATTAGGTCAATATAGATCAAAAGTACAGTGAGGCATTGCTCCATGCTTATTAAGATGGCCACTATCAATATCAATGCATGGAAGATGATGAACATTCCAAGGGACTAAAAGAAATTGAAACTCTGTCCTTTATGGGTAGAAATTGAAAGCAATAGAATATGGCAAGCAGATTCTCAGAATATTAGGAGACCAGAGATCCAATAATTCTTTTTTGTGGGGTGGTGGGCCATGCCAGGAAACTTGGTACAGTTGAGTGGGTTCAAAAACCCCAGCACCCACCTGAGGACAGTAGGAGTTTCCTACTCCCGACCAAATTCCTGGCCTGGAACACGTGACCAAAATTTTCTACATGAAGAATATGGCCACTGGTCACGCAGCACAGAAACAGAGTTCTCCATGCTGATGATGTAGCTAGGCCCTGAGGGTTTAGCTAAGAGCTTCCCTTCCTGGACATTCCTTCTTGCAAAAGGTATTTAATCTCTGGTCCATCCTGAGGAAGGGGTATGCACCTCTTCTCCACGATGAACAATCATTAAACAGTTTGGAACCAAGGACTGCCTCTCTCACCAAGAGCCTCCATGGGTGGAAGCCTTTGTCACACAGAGCTGCTGCCTACGTCCCCAGCAGGTCCCTCCTCCATCCTGGACAATTGCCACTAAGCTAAGCTGGCTAATGTGGGGTGCCCATAGAATAAAATACTGTCCAGTTGTGAAACAGGAAGTTCTGACCATTGACTGTGCTAATCAGAATTAAGGAGACTCTGTAAAGTGAAATAAGTCAGTCACAAAAAGACAAGAGCAGTGTGACCCCACTAAGTGACTTGTTAGGAGCTGGGAGGAGCAGGAAGTGATGACACAAGGGAGTTTCAGTTCTTGTGAGATGGACAGAATTACAGACAGAGACAGCCGCACACCAACACCAGTAAGCTAGACACTGAAAATGATGAATATTGGATCCATATGTCACCCGAAAAAAAGGGCAGATTTATGCTATGCATATTTCAACCATAATGAGAGAAACTGGGAAAAAATAAAGAATACAAGTAAAATAAGCAGTTCTTTGCATTTATAGCCATGTGATGGGGACACCGGTTTCAGTGGGCGGTGGATGGTTAATCAGAGGCTAGGATTTACGTCAGATAATACTTAGGGCAGTCTACAGTCTACACTCTGTGACTTGCTTCTGTTTTATATTTTTGGAAAGGGTCTCAGGTAGTCCAAGCGGGCTCAAACTCATTGTGAAGCTATCAGTGGCCTGGTACTTCTGATCCTCCTGCCTCTGCCTTCCTAGTACAGGCGCCACAGTGCTTGGTTTTTCCATGATGCTGGAGATTAAGCTCAGGGCTTTGCTCGAGGCTAAGCAAGCATCTGCCAACTGAGCCGCAACTCCAGTCCCTCCTGTGGCCTCTTCTAAGAAAGCAGAAGTAAGCTGTTTCTATCCTCTTCCAGAGAATTATATTGAGCCCAAGTGACTGCCTTAGCTGTACTAAAACACGGAGATCATCCGTTTTAAAGGAGGAAGGATTTGTTTTGGCTTTCCTCATCAGATTTCCTGGCTCTGCTGCTGACCAAACTGGCAGAGGAGTCCAGGGCAGTCAGAAAGCCAACAGAGAGGGCAGGGCTGGTGTCCCAGATTCCCTCAAGTTACACACTTCAGTAACTTAACTTCTTCTCATGAGGCCCCGAGTATGATCCTTCAGAGAAACAAGGCAGTGGCATTAACTGCCAAGTCCCTAAAGTGCCCTTTCTGTTCCCAAGGTTCTCAGGCAGTCAAGGGGACAATGGCAGACAGGCTGAAGCCAGAATGTCCAGTTGAGGTGAGGCTCTCTATCCTATGCCGGAGAATTACATCGAGCTCAAGTGTCGGCCATAGATGGCTTCCTGTAGCTGTTCTAAAACACAGGGATCATCGCTTATCAGAAGAGGGGAGCTACTTTCCACACGGGCTAAGTCAGCTCTTCCTTAGAATGCTGGTCATCCGAGGACAAAGCAAGCTGGCAGGCTAAGGATGCGGCTGCTTGGGCAGTTTAACTAATGCCTCTCTTCCTGTAGCGAGCAGCACAATAAAAACAGATCACTGAGGAGAAAAGCACTACTGCGCCATAGACTTCTTTCTTTCTTTCTTTCTTTCTTTCTTTCTTTCTTTCTTTCTTTCTTTCTTTCTTTCTTTCTTTCTTCCTTCCTTTTTTTCTTTCTTTCTTTCTTTTTCTTTCCTTCTTTCTTGGTTTTTTGGATTTGGTTTTTTCGAGACAGGGTTTCTCTGTATAGCCCTGGCTGTCCTGGAACTCACTCTGTAGACCAGGCTGGCCTCGAACTCAGAAATCCGCCTGCCTCTGCCTCCCAGAGTTCTGGGATTAGAGGCGTGCGCCACCACGGCACGGCTTTTTTTTTTTTTTTTTTTTTTTTCCATAGACTTCCTAAAGTTCAGTAAAGCTTGTGCCTGGTAGGAAGCTTTTGGGTGTTTTTGGTAGTCTCAGCGATCTTTCCCATCCTGTCCTACAGAGCTAGCTTGGCTGTGCGGTGAACACCGCTCTCCTCCCACCTCACCCTAGTAATACCAGCAGTGGGTCTCGCCACCTCACAGTAGCCACAGGCGGGCAACCAAGCTTTTCACAGAAGAGCCTTTGAGAAACAAGTAGGATCTAATCCATAGCCAGTGGTGGTAGTGCACTGGGGAAGCAGAGACTTGTATGAGTTCAAGGTCAGCCTGGCCTATAGAGCAAGTTTCAGGATAGTCAAGACTACACAGAGAAAAATCTGTCTTGAAAATTAAAAAAAAAAAAAAAAAAAAAGGGAAAGAAAAGAAAAAATAAAAAGATACAGCCCATAAACATGCACACAGCCCAGGGCATGTTTTAGGAGACTGAGGCATGTTGGGAAACACACACCAGGAAATCAAGAGTCTGAGTTCTCGGGACACCACTATGCTAACTCACGTAAGGAACTCTGAAGCTGAGGCTGTACGGAGCCGAGCACAGCGTGGTCTGCCGCTGGAGCAGAGCTGGCTTTAGGAAGCCAGGGAGCCCTTGCCCATGTCGGCTCCACTCCTCTGCCAGCACACTTGGCAGCCTTCACCACTCAGATGTGACCCCCTGCCTCACACCGGTGAGAGCACCTTGAGAGATCATCTTAAACACACTTTCTTAGCCTCTCCTGGCCCGTGCTAGGACAGTTGAATGTGTCGCTGCTTAGGCAGGGGAAATCACTGCAGTTAAGGGGTTCCTGGGGAGGTGAGCCCAAGGAGCAGGGATCTCAGCGGGCCAAGCCTGCAGCTGTGCCTGACATGAGGCTCTCTAGCCTCTTGTTTTGTGTCGAGGACATTTTCTCCTGGTTAATAGGGGACAGAGGACTGGGCTGTATACCCAAGTACCAGGCAAGACGGGGAGCCAGGGGTACCTAGTCAGACCCAGAACCCAACCCCACTCCAGCCCGTTTCTCCTGCATCGGAAATTATTCATAGCAAACTCAATTTAGCCACAGCAGACATACTCATTAAAATATTTTTTTCTTTTCTTTTTTGTTTTTTTCTAGACAGTTTTTTCCCCCTGTATATCCCTGGCTATTACAAACTGAGAGATTTTCCCGCCTCTGCCTCCTGAGTGCTGGGATTAAAGGTGTGGGCCACCGCTGCCTGGCCCGATTGACACCTGAGTTTTACCTGGGTAAAATGCTCACTGAACAAGCCTGATGGACTGAGTTTAATCCCTGGAGCCCACGTAAAGACTTTTATCTACCCGAAAAATGAAATGAGAGGGCGGGGAGAGCCAGCGGCCAAGCCTGTCGGCCTGAGTTCAATTCCCAGGACCAGCATGGTGGAAAGACAGCATCAGCTCCCACCAGTTACCCTCTGACCTACACACACACACACACACACACACACACACACACACCAAGGCACATGCATACTCGCCCAGCTATTGGCCATCAGTACTTTACTGCAGCCAATCAGAGACAATTCTAGTTTGCTTTTAGTTTGTCTACTGAGGACAAATAGTCACAAAATGTGAGACCAATGGTGGGCCTTAGAAATAACAATATCAAAATCCTGCCAACATTTGGCTTTCTGCCAGTGCAGAACTAACAATGGAAAATACACACAGCGTGCCCCACACTCCCACGTCAGCCACCGACTGAGAAAGCACCTTACAGCTGCTCATGGAGGCTTTTCCTCAGCGGAGGCTCTTTCTTGTCTGGTGGCTCCAGCTTGTGTCAAGGAGTCACACAAAACCAGCCAGTGCAATCACCTCCATGTCCCTAGTATTTACGTGGCTACATCAATAATATTATGTCTGCTTTTTCTGCAGTATGCTTTGTTAATTTATTCTCAACTCGTGATGGATGGGGGAGTGTTGGGGTACATTGTGTGTATATTCAATTGTTAATTCTGTACCAGCAGACAGCTAAATGGGTTTTCTTGTTTTGTTTTAGAAAAACCCATAAAATGCCACAGCTGAGGTAAAGGTTTCTACTGAAAGAAGCTTCGTGCTCACCACAGTCCACACGGAAAGGAAAGCCTGAGCACTGTCCATCAGCTCCGTCCATTCTACATGTGAGGAAAACCCAGTGGAGGGTGTGGTAAGGACTCCATTGGAGCACTCAACGCCCGGCTTATTAGCTCTAATTCTAAAATATTTATACATGAGTGTAAAGGCTTTTGATACCATACAATTATGTATAGTATAATGGTTATCTTTAAAGGACTGAGATCAGCAAACACACAAATATCAAGTCAAATACTTTAGACAGCATTTCATTTTTATTGTAAAAATGTAAAAAAAAAATTATCAAGAAAAAATTAAAGATTTATCAGAATCCAGAGAATTTTCTTGAGCTGACAATGATTGGGTGAAGGATAGGCTTGCTGCAGACATAATGTGTATCCGTCTTCTTTGCGATTTATCTCAAAGCTCCAAGGTCACTCTAACACCACGTCTCTCCTCATTCCTGATCCTTGGCCCTGGATTGGAATCTTATTCAAGATTGTAGACATAAAAATAAAAAACATTGTCCACGAGAGCCAAGCTGAGAGACTGATCCTCTTACGCAGATGTATTAAGAACCGAAAGGAGCAACATTTCTAAAAGTCTACCTTCATTCATTTCAACTTCTTGGCTTTAGGCTCACACGAAGAGCGGAGCACTCCGCTGCTCCTTCTCCACTCGCAGATGTCCACATAGTCACAGGTCCGACACTTCCATGCCTCCTCCACATCAACACCTTGAGGATCTCGGTGGCCCATCCAGTAGGCCACATAATGCCGCACCTTGCTTCTCACTTCTTTTTCTTCAAAGGCTACAATCTCTGTGCCCAATATGGTGGCAGTCTCTTGATGGATATACTCAAGTTTTAGGGTATCAATAGCTGGGAGATCAGACAGTGTAAGAGATAAGAAAACCAGTTCCATAAGGTCACCCAAAGACTTTACAGACACGCCTCCTTGTCTGGCATGCCTCAGCACTGAAGGCCCCAGTGGCTTGTCTAGACACAATTTAGTGTGGTGGACTAGGCTAGCAGGAGTCACTTTGCCTTGTACCATGGCATCAAAGATATATTTGTATAGGCTAACTTGAAAACAGTCTTTCTTTTTCTGAGCTGACAGGGGGAGCACAGGGCGTCTTCGTGTCTTGAGTTCAGCCAGCTCCAGTTCCCCCTTGGATGTGTAGTGCAGCTCATCAATCACCCCAACAAGAAAAATCCCCTCCACTTCCCCAAACACTGGAAACTCTCTGATGCGCCCTTCCGACTGTAGGGTAGGAATCATTGATAGTATATTCAGAAACTTAACTGCCCAAGCATCTTCTTTAGTGGTGATGGGGACGGTTACAAGGTCATGAAGTTCTAGTTCTTTTGCTAGGTGGATGCTAGCACCAGTGTCCAAAACAGCTGCTTTCTCAGGCGTCAAAGAACCAGGAAGTTCCTTCCCATACACCATCTGCAGCTCACACCAGTTCTGAGTACACAGGTCAGTGACATATAAATATTTCAAGTGGAATCTCTCCATGGGTGACAAGACATCCAATTCCCGTTTCCAGTTCTGCAAGCTTACAGGTTTGTCATCCTTTCCGGGGAGTTCAGAAGAAGGGCCAGGCTTGCTAAGTGAAACAGCCGATTCTTTGGCATCTTCCAGGTCCAGAAACTCAACTAACTCTGAGTCACTTAAGTCTGAGAACCCTGAGGCTTCTGCAGATGCTGTCTCCTCTTCCCCGGTCTCAGCCATGGTACTGCACTAGATTGAACAAGTAGTGACCTATAGAACATACCAAACATTGTCAAAGGCTTGAAAATTCCTGAAGCAAAAAAGAATCATATTGTCTGACTGGTTGGTTGGTTCATTCATTCATTCATTCATTCATTCATTTCAGCACTGAGAACTGAATCCAGGGCCTTATGTGTGCTAGGCAAGTGCTCTCTACTCCTTAGCCCTAAGAAGCCAATTTATTTATAACTAATTAGTAATGTCAATGAGTTACACCCAGGTACACTTTATAAAAGTTTTTGTGTTTATCACCCATTAATTCGAGTCAATTTTTTTTTCACTTCTAGAGGGAGGACACTGGTCACTCACTGCACATGCTGTAGCCCAGCAGAATTTTTTTTTGGGGGGGAGGGAGGGTTTCAAGACAGGGTTTCTCTGTGTAGCCCTGGCTGTCCCAGAACTCACTCTATAGACCAGGCTGGCCTCCAATTCAGAAATCCTCCTGCCTCTGCCTCCCAAGTGCTGGGATTAAAGGTATGTGCCACCACTGTCTGGCTGCTTAGCAGAATTTTGTTAAGAGTATAATTATTTTGTTTTATTTGTGGCTCTGCCACTAAAATATTATGGATGAAAAAGGTCTATTAGCACAATTAAAAATACAAAAATTAGTACACTGAGACACATGAGAGCTTCACATTCATGCGAAAGAATACAACAGTTCACACTGGTGTAAAATTTAGACTTAAATGCACAGCCTAGACACTCTTATGCTGCTAAAAACAAAAGTTCAGAAAGGAAGACATAACAGAGTATTTATGACTTTACCTGCTGCCCGGACCAGCATCTTTAGATATCCCATAGATTAATTATAAAGCTACTATATCAAAAGCCTCATTTTATAAGACTTTCTTTTTGGACTTCTGACTTTGGAGGGGGGGGGATGTCATGACAAGTTTTCTGTGTGTAGCCCCACTGTCTCAGACTCAAAAATCTGCCTGTCCCTGTTCCTGCTGGGTTTAAAGGCTGTACCACCACCACCTAGCAGACTTCTGACTTCTTTTTCTTTTCTTTCTTTCTTTTTTTTTTTTTTTTTTTTTTTTTTTTTTGATTTTTCGATACAGGGTTTCTCTGTGTAGCCCTGGCTACCCTGGAACTCTCATTCTGTAGATCAGGCTAGCCTCGAACTCAGAAATCTGCCTGCCTCTGCCTCCTAAGTGCTGGGATTAAAGGTGTGCGCCACCACCACCGGCTGACTTCTGACTTCTTAAAGATATATAAATATCTACTAATATCCATATTAAAAGTTCACAGATAGAGCCAGGCAGTGGTGGCTCACGCCTGTAATCCCAGCATTCTGGGAGGCAGAGGCAGGTGGATCTCTGAGTTTGAGGCCAGCCTGGTCTACAGAGTGAGTTCCAGGACAGCCAGGGCTACACAGAGAAACCCTGTCTCGAAAAAAAACAAAAAACAAAACAAAAAAAACAACAAAAAAAAGTGCACAGATAAAAGCTAAAAATTACTAGGTGAAAAAGAATGAGATAGATGCTCAGAAAATACCAGGTCAGTATCCAGGGGTCCCACAGATACAGATTTTGAATCTAATCTTGAAAAGCCCATAGAGTTTGCTGGTATGCTACTGGTTTCTTGAATAATCTTGGACACATTGCAAATCTTTTCGGATGATACTGGCACATCTTTAAACTGTAGAACTGGTAAGTTAATCCTTCAGTACCTACAGAGCTAAAACAGTATACATATTAACACACAATAAATGTGGTTTTCCTTCCCCTTCCAAAGGAAGGTCTATCACGTATCTATTTGCTTTGAAAAATGTTAACTTTAGGAGAGAGGCAACTCTACTCACCTGGGCCTTGGTTGATTTCCCTCCACACAAGGAAGAGCGTGTGTGTGTGTGTGTGCTAAGATGGCAAAGCGAGCCGAGGGGAGATGAGCAAACACTTGGGGCCTTGCTATGAAGGAATGTGGACTTCCGTCCTTTTCACCTGACCACTCCTTCACATCATGGTGTTTCCACTCGAGTCACACTGCAAGGACAGCTGCCTGTCATAAATCCTCCTAACACTGGCCTCTCCAGGGTGAGGTCTCCAGGCGATCGGTTCTGCTCTCCAGGTTCCCAGCCGCAGCCGGGGGTTGGAGACCCTGCCTCGCTGATGGCTTCCTTTACCCTCTGCGTCCTGACTCGTTTTCCACACAGCAGGAGTGTGCTTTCCACTCAGCCCCCAGCCCCTGTCCCCCTGGTGTCCCCAAGCGCAAAGACTAAATTTCAGACCGTGCGGGGGGGGGCCCAAAATACACATAATGCAAACCCGAACAAGGGGCGTGACCGAATGGGGCGGGCCCCTGAACTCTTTGCCCCTGTCCCAGAATTCCGCGCGGCGGTTGAAGGACCGCCCCCTTTCTACGACCCCTCCTCCACCCCGCCCCGGAGCCCCCGGTTCCCGCGAGAGTGGGGCTGAGAGAGCTTCTGCAGTGCTGTACCCCGTGCAGCTGTCCCCTGATACCATTGCAGCCCGAACCCGGATCTTAGCACTTGGCACCAGCTTTCCCAGCGTAGGGAACAGTTAAGAACTCAAGTGTCTAAGGCGCTGGCAGTCGTCAGTGTCAGTGTCCCTTTTTATTTTCTTTCCTCCTTTCTATTGGCCTCCAAGTCTGGATACTCCTGCCTCTGCTTTTTCGGTGCTGGGATTACAGCCATTGTGCCCTTATATCCATTATTTCTTTTTAAAGATTTTTAAAATGTTTGTTTTTACTCTATGTGTATGAATGGTTTTCCTGCATGCATGTCTGTGGTTCATGTCTGCTTGGTGCCCCGGGAAGCCAGAAGAGGGCCTAGGAGTTACAGAAGGGTTGAGAGCCACGTGGGCAAAGAGAATCAAACTCAGGTCCTCTACAAGAGCAGCTGGTGCTCTTAATCTCTGAGCCTTTAAGAAATACTTCCCAGCCTATGGTGTCCCACAGCAAAAATCTCAGCACTGGGATTTTAGACTTGAGTCCAAGGTCAAGAAGGAAAAGGCCAAGCTGTGAGGTTCATTTAGTAAATTCAGTCAACAGTTTAAGCGGTTCGCCAGAATCAGGGTTTTATAAAGTGTATTGTATGGGGGGAGGATGAACAGATGCCAAACAAGGAACTTGGGTAGAAAAAAAAAGAGAGAGAGAAAATTGCCCAAATGGGGACCAAAATTCCCAAAATACCATCCTCAATCACAGTGGGAGCAAAGATAAAAGAGAGACACTTGTGCCCCTCCCTTTGGCAGTGTGGAAGCAGTAGACTGAGAGAAATTAATTTTCCCAGGACTATCCAGAGGACTTGTCTCCTAGGAAGATTTCACCGGATCCTTACAGCTTGTCAGGCCACTCTGCAGAAGACACAAGCTGAGACAACCATGGACAAGGTCGTTCCTTGGCCTGACCAGCGTAGCTGTACCGTCCTCTCGCCTTGTTTAAACCTAAACCACGCGTCAGGACCTCAAAGGTGGCCCATTAGACCTCAGTGTTTGTTCCTCTTTCCAAAGTGCCCTCATTGAATAAATCCCCTTTCTTTCAGCAAGGGCCTATGAAGGTGAGCGGCTGAGCCTAGCCTCGGAATCCTGCTAGAGCCCAGCGTTAGGCCTAAGGCAATATAGTAATAAGACTGGATGTTTGGGGACCATAAAATCTTTATAACAAAACCAAAGTATATTTGGGTAGAAACAGTATCAATGGTCCTGCACTTAAGACAATTGTTTTAGGGTTTCCATTGCTATGAAGAGACACCATGATCAAGGCAACTCATAAAGGAACTCATAAAGGCTGGCTTATAGGTCATCATGACGGGAAGCATGACAACATCCAGGCAGGCATGGCACTGGAGGAGTTGAGAGTTCTACATCTTGATCTGAAGGCATCCAGGAGAGAGGATCTAAAAGCCCACCCCCACAGTGACACCCTTCCTTCAACAAGGCCACGCCTACTCCAGCAAGGCCACACCTCCTAATAGTGCCACTCCCTGGGCCAAGCATATTTAAACCACCATAGCGATCTATCTTCACTTAATGATAAACAACTGAGGGATTTTAAGCGATAATGTAGTTTGGGTAGGCACATGTTTCAGAATGTCACTGTAGCTACATACGGAGGATAGAGATGCACACTGATTTGCTGAAGCAGCGTCTCTCCCCTTTCCTAATACTGTGACTCTTTAATATAGTTCCTCATGTTGTGGTTGGTGACCCTCAACAACAAGATTATTTCTGTTGCTACCTCATAACTGTAATTTGACTGCTGTTATGAAACGTAATGTAAATATCTGATATGCGACCCCAAAAAGGGTTGCTGTTAGGCTGGAACCCCTGCTCTTCTACTGTACAAGCTGGGAAACCCCGTCTGATCTCCTTCTCCCAACCCCACCCACACAGAGAAGCTCCCTGTCTGCTTGGAGAAAACTCTGGGCTGACAAGTCATCACTCCTTGTCTACCACCCAAGAGTGCCCCTCCAGGGTGACCATGTATGGACACCAACTTTATAAAATCCCCTTGCTTTAGCCTGGGCGTGTGACTTCACTAACGTCCACCTCTGAGACCGGTGAACCCACCTAAGAGCTGCCTTCTAATAAACCTGCCTTTATCTACTTTTAATCTGGTCAATACCTGTGTCACCAAAGGAGAGAAAATGCCCATTTGTCCACCCACAGGTTGAGAACCCCTGTGCTCTGCAGACAACCTAAGCAGTTAGGAAGTGCTAAGAACCCGGCAAAGGCTTACCTGGGAATAGAAAGAAGGTAAACCGGGGCTGTTCTAGAACGGGATTTTGGAACTAATTGGGGACAATAACAAGTTTCAGCTGGAGAGTTGGATCGATGGTGGTGCACCTTTCTGACTTAAGGAATGCAGACTTTACTGTAGAGATAGGAAAAGTTTTCAACCTGTGGAGTTTGAAGCAAATATAGAATAATTGATATCCATACTGAACATTCTTTGGAGCTCAAGAGAGACTTTTAAGATGGAGACGGAAACTAGAGAAGTGTACAATGTTAGTACGATCAGATAGGTCAAGTGTATGGCCACAGAAGAGAGCTTGCTGAAAGACAGTCGTGGGGAAAACACATCTGTCACCAGCAGAGAGAGAAGTGCCTGTATGGTGCGCAGTGTCCCAGCAGGAGCTGGCAACTGGCCAAGGGACAGGCTCTAGCAAGTGTCCAGTTTGCAGCTTAGGAGCTGCATTCACTCCAGGATAGTTATGAGCCCAACACAAAATTGTACTGACTTTGAGAGCTTGCTTCTAAACTCAATTGCAGGATTCTTTAAAGCTTTTAAAAAAATTATGTGCGAGAGAGCATGCAGGCACATGCTGGGTTTATGAATTTATGTGCAGTACTTACAAAGGCAAGAAGTACTGGATACCCCTGGAACTGAAGTTACATGCAGTTGTGAATGGCCTGAGGTCCTCTGCATGAGCAGTATAGATAGACTCTAATGGCTGAGTCATCTCTCCAGCCCCAACTGCAGGCTTCTTGAGTGAGAATTTCACATTGCAATGTCAAGTCTGATCATCTCTACAAACTAACAAAAGACCTCCTGGGGGCAAACTGGCTACCCTCAGCAAGTGTTTGAGTAGAGCCTCATGGCATAAACCCTGCTACTAAGAATACTGAAGTAGAAGCACGCTTGCCTAGCACACACAAAACTCTGCGCACAGCCCCCAGCACTGCACAAAGTGTGGTGCCCCCCAGCAACACCCCCCCCATTTGTAATCCCTGACCTTGAGAGTTCAAGAGGCAGGAGGATCACAAGTTCAAGGCCATCCTCGACTACACAGTAGTTTTGAGGCCAGACTTGGGGTGGGGTGGGGGTGGGGGGAACAAGACTGTTTCAATGAAAGAAAAAAAAAGTTGATATTATTCGGTGGTATAACTTTCAAATAATGCACAATGCCCTAGATTTAGCCTAGTATTGTAAAATTAATTCTCTGAAAAAGCACAGGTAATTTAGAAAGCTGGTATAAAAAGCTTGGAGATACTAGAAACTGTGACTCTAGTAAAGGACATGGGTAATATTTTAAAATGAGATATTTGTGTGCACACACAGCGCTCAGAGGACAGCTTGTGGAGCCCAGTTCCCCCACCTCATGGGTCCCAAGGATCAAAATCAGGTATGTTACTGCGCTTAGAGGCAAAGGCCTTTACCTGCTGAGCTATATCCCCAGCCCAGGTGGTAACATTTTAAACATAGTTCCCAAATACTAATCTGTAAATCAGTGAGTTCGTAAGAAATAATGTATTCATTTATCATGAAATGAGAAAAAATAATTGTGCAATTTTCATAATGCTTAATTTATCATTTTATGTAAGTGTCAGACAGTAGTCATCAACAGAGCATTTATTTACTCTCTTGGCAACATCAAAAGTTGCCACCGTTATCAGTTTCTCAAGATTATCTGAGTCCTGACATTTCAAAGCTCAGAATCACCAATCTAGAGCTGCCTTTTGTTCTCCCGTCCTGGATCATCTCGGAAAGTGCTCCTCCTGTGGATTTTATGGTGTCGGCTCAGGGATGAGTTGTAGCTGAAGGACTTCCCACACTCATTACATTCATAAGGCTTTTCTCCGGTGTGATGTCTCTGGTGTTTCTTAAAGGATGAATCGTGCCGGTAGGCTTTCCCGCAGCGGTCACACTCATACGCTTTCTCCCCTGTGTGGACAGTCTTATGGTTGCTAAGGTGTATCCTCTGCCTGAAGGCTTTCCCGCACTCCTTACATTTGTAGGGTCTCTCCCCAGTGTGGATTCGCTGGTGATGTGTGAGATACGCTCGATGACTGAACGTTTTACAGCAGGAAGTGCATTTGTAGGGCTTCTCCCCGGTGTGAATTCTCACGTGTTCACTAAGGTGTCTAATCTGTCGAAAGGGCTTCCCACATTCACTGCAGCTAAAGGGCTTCTCTCCAGAATGAGTCCTCAAATGCTGGACCAAGCTGATGTTCTGGCTGAAAGCTTTCTGACATTTATCACAGGAGAAGGGTCTCTCTCCGGTGTGGGTCCTGCGGTGCTGGTTTAGGGACGAGCGGTGCCGGAAGGCTTTGCTGCACTCCTCACACTGGAAGGGCTTCTCGCCAGTGTGGATTCTCTGGTGTGTACTCAGAGATGCGCTCTGACTGAAAGCCCTCCCACACTCCTTGCACCTGAACGGTTTCTCACCGGTATGAATTCTCATGTGCTCGGTCAGGTGAATGGGCTGTTTGAACATTTTTTCACATATGTTACATGGGTACCTTCTGGTTCCCATGCAGCTCACTGGATGATTAATTGAATCGGATTTGTATCTGTTCCTCTTTCTGCCTGGTTCATATTTACAGTGCTTCTGTTCGAAAATAACACTGGAACTCTCTGGGTTTTCCAATTTGTTCGCTTCTTGGTGTTTCTTTCTGTGGGTGCAAATGGCTTGTCTCGTGCCTTTCCCACAGGCTTCCCGGTACCTTTCTAAGGTATCACTGTAGTTGGAGGCTGTTTTCAATGGAGAACAAACTGTATCATCTTCTATCAGCCTCCCCCTCATGATGCCATGATGGAGTTTGATGGAAATGTCGTCCTCTGCAGTCGACTCCCTGGTTTCTAGTTTATTGTTCACATCTGAATGGGAAAAATGTGAATAGCTCACTCATTATGCTTGAAGAAAATCAAACCCTGTAAATGTTGCAGAAGAGATTTAAATGCAGTATGGAAAGCAGCAGGAGGCTTTTGCTGTATTTACATACAGACTGAAGAGATAATAAGGAATGGATTAAGTAGAGACAGGCTGTTCAGTGGGCAGTGCCTTGCCTCGCTTACACGAAACCCTGGCCACTGCATACCCGAGCCGAGACAGCTTACGCTGGTGCCTATCACTCAAGAAGTGGAGGCGGGAAGATCAGAAGTTCTAAGTCATCAATGGATAGACAGAGAGTGCAAGACCAGCTTAAGACACTATTTCAAAAATAAATAAAATGCAAAGAAACAATGACTAGGTTGTTCATACAAAACTTACTATGTTATCAAATTTGCAACATTCAATTCTCTCTGTGTCTTTCTTTCTTCCTTTTTGTTTGTTTTTGTTTTGTTTTGAGATGGGGCCTCACATGGTGAAAGGTATCTCCCTGAGTTCCTGCTCCTCCGGCCTCTACCTTTCAAATGTTGGCTGTGTTTCACACACATGGCTTAGCTGTGTTCTAATAACACTAAAAAATGACATTGAAGGCCTATGCCTTCAATGATATGGCTTTAAACTGAGAACTATTTTTGAAAAACTATGTGAGAAATATTACAAAGATGCCACCCCTAATCCCAGAGTGGTGTACACTTTTAATCCCAGTACTCAGGAGGGAGAGGCAGGCAGATCTCTGTGAGTCTGAGGCCAGCCTGGTCTATAGAGTAAATTCCAGGACAGCCACGGCTACAGAGAAATAAAAACAAACAAACAAAATTAAAAAAAAAATTTGGCTAGTTTTCTTTCTTAGTGTTTCATTACATCCTTATTAATATTTCAGGTGATAGGTTTATATCCACGAAAGATATAATTTCCTGTAAGATTTTTAAATCAGTATGGAAGGATCTTAAGCATTTTCAAATTTCAAGCTCTCAAAAGAGACAGTAATAGGACTGGAGAGATGGCTCAGAGGTTAAGAGCACTGACTGCTCTTCCAAAAGGTCCTGAGTTCAATTCCTAGCAACTACATGGTAGTTCACAACCATCTGTAATTAGATCTGATGCCCTCTTCTGGTGTGTCTGAAGACAGTTACAGTGTACTCACATATAATAAATAAATACATCTTTGAAAAAAAAAGAGACCGTAATAAAGTCTAGGTACATCAGGCTTGGCTCTGGGCTTGGGGAGGGGAATGGGCTGATGGGAAGAGACCATCTGCATACCTCCCTCCAAAGCTCAGGGAGAGGATGAAGCAAGATTGAATTTTGAAATTGGAATTTTGCTATTTCACTGGATTAAATAAATCCTTGTTATTTAATAAAGGTGAGTATGACCTTGAAGTCCTAATTCTCCTGCCCCTCTAATAATAAACCACAGTGGCTGGCTAACACTTCTTTTTTTTTTTTTTTTTTTTTTTTTTTTTTTTTTTTTTGGTTTTTTGAGACAGGGTTTCTCTGTGTAGCCCTGGCTGTCCTGGACCTCACTCTGTAGACCAGGCTGGCCTCGAACTCAGAAATCCGCCTGCCTCTGCCTCCCAAGTGCTGGGATTACAGGCGTGCGCCACCACGGCCCGGCTAACACTTCTTTTTAAAGACCCTCTACAAGGTTACTTTTGAGAGTCCATCAAGAGACAACAATGCTCAGGGCAGCTTTCATGGTTTCTCTTTGTTGCTTGCTTAGTGATCCCGGCACACACAGGCAGTTTTCTGCCCGAACTGTACCCTCAGCCTGTAACCACTCTCAAAATTATCCGCTGCGCATGATAAAACCCAGGGGGAGTGCACAGGCAACTACTGTTTATAACAGGATAACTAAAGATCACTATGAATAGCAATTCTGAAAAATCAAGCAGGGTGTGATGATTCTGGCCTGATATTCTGAGAACTGAGGCAGGAGGATCATCTTGAGTTTGAGGCCAACATGGAGTACAGAATAATAATACCTTGTTTCAAAATGCCTAAAACAATGAATAAAAGTTTAAAATGTCAAAATAGAAGTGTTCAAAGTAAGGTATTACTACTTAGCAGCAATAAACAAAATATAACTCTAAAAATATATCACCTATAGTAGCAAGTACAGGATCTCAGAATAAATCTAACACAAGATGCGTAATGTGTGTAAGACCTTTATTGAGAAAATCCTGAACCTTTTTATTTTTTGAGGTGGAGTCTCAGGTAAAGCAGGCTGGTACTGAATTGCAGACCCTTCTGCCACTACCTCCTAAATTATACACTGGAGGTTATACAGATCCGATGATATCCATATACATGTATAGACATGTATACACATGTATAGACATGTATACACATGTATAGACATGTATACACATGTATACACATGTATACACATGTATGTGTCTCTCCGGGTTCATAGGCAAGTATTCCTCTAAGACAGTTGGCTGAAGCACACTGCTGCCTTTCAGTCAGTTTCAGTGTTTTGTTTCCAGTCAGCAGGCTTGAGAGCTCTCAGAGTTCAGCATTTTTGACACACTTTAATATTAATGCAAATTCACTGGGTGAATATGGTATTTTTTTACCTTTCCTGATTATTTGTTTTCAAGGAGAAGAAAAGTTTTCAAGTTTTTAAATTACGCGTGTGTGTGTGTGTGTGTGTGTGTGTGTGTGTGTGTGTGTACATGCACATACATGTCACAGCACACATGAGGATAGAGGTCAGAAAACAAGTTTCAGGAGCCAGCTCTCTCCTTTCACACCGTGGATCCTAAGGACGGCACCGGTCTTTAGTGCTGGCAGCAAGGACCTTTACCTGCTGAGCCACCTCGCCAGCCCTCTTGCAGGACTTTTTATGAAGTCGTTATGAAGAAAAGTATATACATGAATTTAAAGGAGAATCAAAACTAAAGTTGGAATTGTAAAATAACCGTGAGAAAAGGAGACCTAGGAAGCTAACGAGAAGTTGTGTGGGATGTAACATGGCACAGAAGACGGCAAGCATCTTCGATGCTCTTCAGGTCAGCTATTTCCAGATCTGTGAGGGGACTGGGTTTAAGTCCGAGGAGGGCAAGACCGCTCCCTTCTAACCACAGAGACTCTCAAAAAGGCAATGGGGACGGGGTGAAATGAGACCCAGTGCAGGTCCTGTCCATGTCCTGAGCCTCCCGACAGTCTGGGAAGACCAAGCACTCTGGCTTACCTACCCAAAGGGCTCTTCTACCCTGGTCTCACCTAAAATGGGATCCTCTGGGCCTTGACTCTCTGCTGTCCACGGTCCCTCTCCTTTCTCCAACTGGGAAATCACAGTAGGCTTGGGAAGTTGACATCCTGTTTATGAAGTTAAAGAAAAATTATGAATGTTGATGCTGCTGTGGAAGAGCCGGCCCAGAGCTCAGTTCCAGCTTTTGCTATTCAGGTTTCCTGATAACCAACAGGTCACATCTTTCTTTTCTAGCTCTATAAAATAAAGTTGTCCCTTAAGGAAGTCATTAGTTATGCCCTGATCTTCAGAGGAACAAGACATCTCTAATACAGAACCCACAGCCAAAATGCAACAAATCCACATCAATAGTTTAGCAACAATGGCTCTCTTATGATGGCTGGGTTTGTAGAGGACAGCTAGTGTGATGGCTAATTTTCAATTGTCAACTTGACAGAACCTTGAATCCCCTGAGAAGATTCTGAATTGAGGAACTGTCTAGGTGAAGCTGGTGTGGGAGGCTGTCTTAACTGATGTGAGAACCTCAGCCCACTGTGGGTGGTACCATCCCCTAGGCTGGCGCTCTGGACTACCTTAGAGCACAAAGAGCGAGCGAGCTGACAGTGAGCAAGCAAACAAGGTTGTATTCTAGTCTTTGCTCTTTACTGAAGATGTGATGCTTAAGTTCTTGCCTCAACTTCCCCAAGATTATAAGTTGCTTTTTGTGGGGTAATTTTGTCACAGCAACAAAAACGAAGTAAGAACAGCCAGCTGGTCCTTACCCACTGACACCAGGTTTCTGTAGTTCTCCAGCATCACCTCCCGGTACAAATCCCGGTATGCAGGAGCCAGCTGCCCCCATTCCTCCTGGGATAAGTCCACAGCTATGTCCTTGAAAGTCAACGGTTCCTGCAATATCAAACAGTCCGGGGGGTCAGAGTCCACCCCAGTCACAGCCTAAGGAGCCCTGGCAGTAGCCCAAGGTCAGAGATTCCACACCAGTTTCACCAAGAGCAGACTCTGGGTCTGTCAGGAGATTGTCTAAAGACTGCTATAAGTAATTAAATATACAGGACAGAAAAGAACCATGAAGAAGTAAAAACACCAGCGAGAGTTGAGGTGATCTTGTTTTGGGGGCTGTGGAAAGCAGTGTTCTCCGAAACATATTGTTTGGCTACAGGCAGTGATTCGATGTGGGAGAGTCACGTGGGAATCTCAGGGAAGAGTATTACAGAATGATCCAAAAGGCCTCAGAGTGGACATCTGTCTGAGGAGGAAGAGCGGCACAGATGACGAAGCTCTGGGGCAAGGGAGGACCTGAGGAGATGAGAGAAGAGGCGAGTAGGGTATGGAAGGAGGGGCTTCTGCCTTAGCACTTACTGGCCCCAATACCTATGCACCCTTTTATATTTCTTGAGAAAAAAATTTAAATCATATTTCCTTTTTTTATTTCCTTTTTTTTTTAAAAAAAAGATTTATTTATTTATTTAATGTATATGAGTAAACTGTTGCCGTCTTCGGACACAACAGAAGAGGGCATCAGATCCCATTACAGATGGTTGTGAACCACCATGTGGTTGCTGGGAACTGAACTCAGGACCTCTGAAAGAGCAGTCAGTGCTCTTAACTGCTGAGCCATCTCTCCAGTCCCAACACCCTGCCCAGAAAAGTTTTAATTAGCATACACAGTACTAGGTTTCACTGTGGCATTTTAAAACAGCATTTGTCTTTGCTGGTTCTCTAATCCTTTCCCTCAGGCCCTGAGGGCCACCTGTTCCCTTTCACACCCCCACAGCCTCAGGTTCCCTTTCACATCCCAAAGCCTCCTGTTCCGCCACAGCCTCCTCTTCTCTCCCCACCACAGCTTTCTCTTCCCTCCCCCCACAGCCTGTTCTCCCCCTACAGCCTCCTGTTCTCCCCCCCACAGCCTCCTGTTCTCCCCCACAGCCTCCTGTTCTCCCCCACAGCCTCCTGTTCTCTCCCCCCACAGCCTCCTCTTCCTCCCGACAGCCTCCTCTTCCTCCCCGACAGCCTCCTCTTCCTCTCCAGTCTCCCTCCCCCCACAGCCTCCTCTTCTCCCCCACAGCCTCCTCTTCTTCCCCCAGCCTCCTCTTCTCCCCCACAGCCTCCTCTTCTCCCCTCCAGCCTCCTCTTCTCCTCCACAGCCTCCTCTTCCTCCCCAGTCTCCTCACCCCCCACAGCCTCCTCTTCTCCCCCATAGCCTCCTCTTCCCTCCCCCCACAGCCTCTGCTTCCCCCATAGCCTCCTCTCCCCCCACAGTCTCCTCTTCCTCCTCAGTCTCCTCTTCCTCCCGACAGCCTCCTCTTCCTCCCCACAGCTTCCTCTCCCCACACACAGCCTCCTCTTCCCCCCCACAGCCTCCTTGCACTCTCACCTACCTCACTTTCCCTTCCACCTCAATACCTCTGTCCCTCCTTTCCACCCTTCCCCCACCTATACACAGATGTGTAGACAGTGTAAGTGAAGATCCACACATGAGGGGCAACACACTATTCGTCTTTCTGAGTCTTGGTCACCTGACTATACAATTCCTAGATCCATCCATTTTCCTGAAAACTTTTCATGCTTATGGGCATCTAAGCTGGTTCCATTTTCATGCTACTGTGATCAGTATGCAGCAATATACATGGGTGTGCCGGTGTCTCTGTGGTAGGATACAGAGTCCTTGGGTCTGCACCCTGGAGTGCTATAATGCAGTCATATGAAAGTCTTACTTACTTTTTTGAGAACCTCCACACTGACTTCCATAACAGCTGCTGTACTCATTCAGAATCCCACAAACACTGAGTCCCTGTCCTACATCCCCACCAACACCTGGTACCTCTTTTCTTGATAATAGCC
This sequence comes from Apodemus sylvaticus, assembly GCF_947179515.1. Classification (NCBI taxonomy): domain Eukaryota; kingdom Metazoa; phylum Chordata; class Mammalia; order Rodentia; family Muridae; genus Apodemus; species Apodemus sylvaticus. Next base: position 135,780,814 of record NC_067474.1, read on the forward strand.
CTTCTGATTGGGATAAGATGGAATCTCAAGGGTTGGGTTTCCCCCCCCCCCCATGGTTATTGTCTTTTTTTTTAAGGTTTATTTTTGGGGGGCTGGAGCAGTTAAGAGTACTGTCTGTTCTTCCAGAGGTCCTGAGTTCAATTCATAGCAACCACATGGTGGCTCACAACCATCTGTAATGGGATCCAATGCCCTCTTCTGGTGTGTCTGAAGACAGTTACAGTGTACTCACATACATATATAAAATAAGTTATATCTTTTAAAAAACTTGTTTACATGTATGAGTTTTTGTCTACATTTATGTATGTGACCACGTATGTGCCTGGGGCACCCACCAGGAGGTTAGAAGAGGAAATGGATCCCAGGGGAAGGGAGTTATGAATGGTTATGAGTCACCTTGTGGGCTCTGGGAAGTGAACCCAGGTCTTTGCCAGAGCAGCCAACGCCAGTGTCACCTAAGGCAGACTGGACTCATAAAGATGACATCGGGGTAGCTGAGTTTACGAGAATGCACCACCAGGGGCTTTTAAAGATAGCCAAAGATCATTAGAGGACAAAAGTGAAAAAGTATTCAGTCCACAGGAAGGTAGTGGTAAAGACGGGCAAAACAATAACAAGTACAGTCAGGACAAAGAATGAAATACACATGAAGCACTCCCACCACTGACCAAGCGTGTGAGTGGACTGAACAAGCAGGAGCTGGCTATGGAAGTCACACTGCAGACAGGGGCTCAAGTAAGAGAGATGGGGGGTGGGGGGCTCTGTGCAAACACAATGGAAAAACCAGAGAGCCAAGTTAAGGTGGACTGTAGGCAAAGCCACGCCGCCAGACTTAAAAAGGCACGAAGAAGAGGAAGAAGAGGAGGGGCATTCCACATAAGTCTAAGAAGGTTTGGGGTGGGTACTGTAATTCACACGATTATTTCATAATGCTAAGAAGGTCTATTTAAGGATATGGTCCAAGGCTTGGCAGCTTTAATCTCAGCAGAAGAAGGTGGCTCTATGAGTCCGAGGCCAGCCTGGTCTACAGAGCAAGTTCTAGGACAGCCAAAGCTACAGAGAAACCTCTCTCAAAAAATAAAAATAATGCCGGGTGGTGGCGCACGCCTGTAATCCCAGCACTCTGGGAGGCAGAGGCAGGCAGATTTCTGAGTTCGAGACCAGCCTGGTCTACAGAGTGAGTTCCAGGACAGCCAGGGCTACACAGAGAAACCCTGTCTCGAAAAAACCAAATCCAAAAATAAAAATAAATATATAAATATAATAACTATTATTATTAATCAAACAAAATTGTCAGAACTATGGGGACAGAAGACCAAAAATCACAATGACAGACTTAAGATCCTCTGTCAACAACTGATGGGACCAGTTAATAAAAATGTGTCGAGGAGGGGGCAGAGCTGCAGTTCAAAGGATGAACCACTTGCACAGCATAAAGGAAGCCATGGGTTCATCCTCAGATCTGTGTAAAATAAGTGAAAGTGTAAACCTATAACCCTAGGGCCACACAGTAGGTGTGGAGGTGGGAGCGTCAGAAATAAGGGTCATCCTTGAATACATAGCAAATTCTATGTGGCAAGTTTAAGGCCATCCTGGGCTACATGAAGGATGAAGAATATATAAATAACACTATATAGTTTAAGCTACTGCACAACTATAAAATCCGTATAAAACTTAAAAACAATAGTCTATAGATAAACACTTTAAGACACTGTAGAGCCGGGCAGTGGTGACACATGCCTGTAATCCCAGCACCTGGGAGGCAGAGGCAGGCAGATTTCTGAGTTCGAGGCCAGCCTGGTCTACAGAGTGAGTTCCAGGACAGCCAGGGCTACACAGAGAAACTCTGTCTTGAAAAAACAAACAAACAAACAAACAAACAAACAAACACACTGTAGAGTTGGGGCTGGAGAGATGGCTCAGCAGTTAAGAGCACTGACTGCTCTTCCGAAGGTCCTGAGTTCAAATCCCACCAACTAAATGATGACTCATAACCTTCTGTAACAAGATCTGACACCCTGTTCTAGTGTCTGAAGATAGCTACAGTATACTCATATAAATAAATCTTTAAAAAAAAAAAGACACTGTAGAGTTAAATTCAGTTGTAAGACAGAGTGTGTAAATTTCACATCCTCTCTTCCAGGGGTGGAACTGAGAACTGATTAGAAAGGGGTTGAGGGAATTTCTTGGGACAACAGAATGTTCTATTTATTAGTTTCTGTACTGGCTGGTTTTGTGTGTCAACTTGACACAGGCTGGAGTTATCACAGGAAAGGAGTCTCCCTTGAGGAAAGGCGTCCATGAGATCCGAAGTAAGCCATTTTCTCAATTAGTGATCAAGGGAGGTGGTGCCATGCCTGGGCTGGTAGATTTGGATTCTGTAAGAGAAAGCAAGCTGAGCAAGCCAGGGGAAGCAAGCCAGTAAGCTGCACCCTTCCATGGCTTCTGCATCAGCTCCTGCCTCCAAGTTCCTGCTCTTTATGAGTTCCTGTCCTGACTTCCTTTAGTGATGAACAGCAATGTGGAAGTACAAGCTGAATAAACCCTGTCCTCCCCAACTTGCTTCTTGGTCGTGATGTTTTGCACAGGAATGGAAACCATGACTAAGTTTGCTTCCACAGTACATGGATGTCAAATAGGGGCACTTTAAATTTCGTTTATTTTACTTTTTAAAGATTTATTTATTTATTTATTTCCTTTTTTTTTTACAGTCCAGTTGTTTTCCCCTCCCACAGTTCCTCATCCCAGTCCTCCTCCCCACTGTCTCCAAGAGGATTCTCCCTCCACACACAAGATTTATCTATGTTATATTATGCATATGACTATGCCTGAATGTACTGATGCACTGTGTGTGTATAGGGCCTGCAGAAGACAGAAGAGGATTCCGTGGAACTGGAGTTATAGAGAGCTGCCACCCACCGGACTCATGCTGCTATCCACCCTGGGTCCTTTGGAAGAGCAACAAGTGCTCTGAATAGTTGCGCTCTCTCTCCAACCTTTGTCTGTCTGTCCATCTGTCTGTCCCTCTGTCTGTTCAAAATATGGCCTTGCTATGCAGTCAAGGCTGATTTCCCAATTGCTACAAATTTACTCATAGCAACCCTCTTGCTCCTAAGCCTCCTAAGTGCTGGGGTCCAGAAAAATGCTACCATACCCACCTGAGTCACACATACATCTGTATTTTCCTACAGGTCACTTGTACCTCAAATTTGAATAAAAATGCAATCCTTCCCTGGTGCTGAGAACCTAGGCTTTAATTCTTAGTTATATTGACCACATATGCATTAGGAGAGTGCTACAGAATGCTTTGGAGATCAGAGGGACACCTTGTGCAAGTTGGGGCAGGGTCTCTTCTCTGAACCTGAGGCTTGTGTTTCTTCACCTAGGCTGGTGCCCAGTAAGCCCCAGTGACCCCTTTCTCCAGGCCCTGCAGCACTGGGGTTACAAGCACACCCAGATTGTTATGCTGAGGGTGGGATCTGAACTTAGGTCTTTACCGCTGGGTAGCGAGCACCCTTCTCTGCTTGAGCCCTCTCTCCAAGCCATTATTTTACTTATGTTTACTTAGATGCCAAGTCATTCCGTCGGTTTGGAGCCAGGTAAAACAGCATCGCTCTCTTTGCTTTCTACTTTGAAATTAGGATAGTGTTCAAGAGGAAGCCACTGTAAAATGGAAACTGCCACCAGAGGAACGCTCCATGTGAGTTAGCTTGTCTGGACCTCCCCAGACTGAATTACTGCTGTCAGCCTATGGCCACTTCTCAGTATAGGTGGGTTCACATCTCTAAAAACTAAGAAGGAATGACAAGAAAAAGGAGGAAACTCCAGCACACCTGGGATTCTGCTGCAGGGACGCCAGGGGTCGCTCCGTCAGCATCATGGGATAGCAGAGCTGTAGAAGGAGAAGAACCGTGAGTTGTGTACCATGAGGTGTGTACCGTCCTAGCTCCCCAGTCCCACAGCCGGGGCTCCTTCCCCACACACTCACAAAGGCCAGGTAGCCTTGGCTGGCCCGGACCTCAAGAGACCTGCCTGCCTCTGCCTCCTGAGCACTGAGACTCCGGCCTTCCACACCACACTGGACTTGCTCTTGGTTTTAGATGGTCTCACTCAGTAGCTCAGGCTGACCTCGGCTGCACACTCAGCTGGGCATCAAATCTTTATTATTATTATTACTATTATTGCTATTATTATTAATTGAGTAATTTGGTCACTCAGCACCACATTCTTAACCTTTGACTAGGCTGAACGTCCCCAACTCTGCGGTTCACTTTGAAACCCACTCCTTAAAGTATAACTTTTTCTATCCCTTCTCCAATAAAAACTAAGACCTGATTCCATGGTATCTGCCTCAGGAAAATCTTAGTCCATGCAATGAGAAGATGGTTTCTTGCCCACTGTATACGAAAGAACCTTTTTTAAAAAAGCTATTCACTATTAGTTTTATCTGAGTCTCCCGCGGCAATTAATAATAAGCACCACGCATAACAACTTACTCATGTCAGGCATGGCGGTACTTACCTCTATTCTGCACTCAGGAGGTGGAAGGAGGAGGATAAAGGGTTAAAGAGCAGCCTCTGTTACATACCAATTCAAGTTGGAGGCTAGGCTAGACCATACATGAGATACCGTGACCAAACACCAACACCACCACCACCAACAAAGAGAGGTAATATTCATGTTTATCAACTGTTAAGATGCTTAGCCAGGGCTGGAGAGATGGCTCAGTGGTTAAGAGCACTGACTGCTCTTCCAGAGGTCCTGAGTTCAAATCCCAGCAACCACATGGTGGCTCACAACCATCTGCAATGGGATTGGATGCCCTCTTCTGGTGTGTCTGAAGACAGCTAGAGTGTATTCATATATATTAAATAAATAAATAAATAAATAAATATATATTTTTTAAAGATGCTTGGCCAAAGTCCCTCAGCTAGAACATAAACACACTGTGCTGGACCCAAAGCACTACAGGTATGAATGATGAGACCACACAAACACTGACTCCTCTTCCTACACCACTATTCTGAACAGACTAAGACTTGGGCATGTCTTAAAGGAATTCACAACTTAGGTGAATTGTGAGCAGTCAGGCATTTTGTTCCTGCCTCTCAGAGGAAGATGACAATAAAAAGATTACCAAAAAATATTGACTAGGGCAAAGATGACCAGGAGTTTTGCAGACAACCTGAGACTCAGGGGACAGAGATCTTAGAATCCCTGATTCTGAGTTAGAGCCTCACACTCAGGCACTGGCAGTGGGGAGAGGGGCACATCCTGTGGCCTTTCTTCCTGCCGTATACTGACTGTTTCTGGGGATGGGAAAAAGAAGGGGAACACAGTAAGTCACGAGGAACTAGAGGTAGAAGCCTAGCGTTTCCTTCAAATGTCCCCTGACCCCCAAACCACAAGCACGAACCCCACATGGACCTTCTTACCCTAAGTTATCCCAAGCGACCACCCCTTCTCCCAGCTTTATCTGTTCTCACCTTCTTCTTCAAATATTTTTGTCACATCTTCCCACAGGGACACCTCCTCCTTGGTCTTCCTGGGATGGTCCAATGTCACCCAGGGGCTGGCCTCAGTGGCCAGCGTGATGAGGAGCTGCTGAGGCATGATGGCGCCGGCCTGACTGGGGGTGGCAGCTTCTGGTGAGGAAACTGTTGGAACCTGACAGGCTTCCTGGTTGTATCGTCCTCAGACCATAATCCTTTACCCTCGAAGGGTTGCTAAGACCCTGCAACATCAGAGACCATGGTGACTCTGGGTACAGACGCTGCATTGTGGGATCGCATCTTTGGTCAGCGTTCCTGTGAGCTGCTTTAAGGCCTTTGTACTCCTTTCCTTTCCTTTCTTTTCTTTTCTTCCTTTCTCTCAGCCCCCCCCCCCCCCCCCCCCGTGTGTGTGTGTGTGTGTGTGTGTGTGTGTGTGTGTGTGTGTGTGTGTGTGTGTGTGAGAGAGAGAGAGAGAGAGAGAGAGAGAGAGAGAGAGACAGGTTTTCTCTGTATAGCTCCGGTTGTCCTGGAATTCACTCTGTAGACCAGGATGGTCTCAAACTCAGAAATCTATCTGCCTCTGCCTCTGAGTGCTGTAATAAAGATGAGCATCTCTATGCCTGGCTGGACTTTCTTTTAAAATAAATTTATTTATTTATTTATTTATTTGTCTGTCTGTCTGTGCTTATGCCATGGTGCCCAGGTGGAGGGCACAATAACATATAGGAGTCCAGTCATCGCTCCCCACCCCCCACCCCACCCCCACCCCCGGCCCCGGGTGGGTCAGAGGAACTGAACTCAGGCTGTAAGACTTGGCAGCAGGTGCCCACTAAGCCATCCGACTAACCTGCTTTGTATGCCTAAAGAGCAAAGAGCGAGAGGGCATCCATCTCTCGCTCCAGAGCGAAAAGAATCCATCACACAGCCAGAAGTCCAGAAATGTGTTTATAGCTGCAAAAAGGCCTAGAAGATTTGGCACCAGTACTGAAGTAATAGTGTCCTGGATACAGATGTAACCCTCAACTCCAAACACATAGATACAAAGACACCAAAAAAAAAAGAAAAATGTACAAATGTCCACAGGCCCTGACCTGACTTCCCACCTTGTAAGCTGCATGTCCCCTTCTGCCTGCCTACATATTTGGAGTCAAGGAAGAATCTTTTGATGTCAGACCTATATGTAAAGCTCAGACCTGAGGCACTTCAAGTCTGAGACAATGTTAGGTCTACAGGAAACTCTAAGTTAACAATTAAAACCTTCTTTATTTAAAAGCTGTACAATAAACATTTTTTTTTTTTTTTTTGGTTTTTTGAGACAGGGTTTCTCTGTGTAGCCCTGGCTGTCCTGGAACTCACTCTGTAGACCAGGCTGGCCTCAAACTCAGAAATCCACCTGCCTCTGCCTCCCAAGTGCTGGAATTAAAGGCATGCACCACCACTGCCCGGTTTTATCTTAATTAAAAAAAAAAAAATTACCTGTGCTAATTTGGGGGGTGGAGGTCACATGACAACTTTTGAGTTATTCTCTCCCTCTACCACAGCATCAGACCTGGCTACAAAAACCCATACCAGCTGAGCCATCTCACCAGCCCCAGTGGGCATCATCTTTTAAAGTTATTTTAGAAAACAATTAGAGAGCTCAGCTTGAGTATCTCGGATGGTAAAACAGTAATTCACGGGGCAGCTTTTTGTCTGTCATAAGCAAGCAGCAACAGACATCATCACATACTCATGATGCCCAGAAGCTGGTGGAATGAATGCTTGGTTCAGAAGCAATTAAAATTGAGAGGGGTACGTGCTCCCACAGAGCTGAAGAGTAGGAAATACGGAATGTCAAGTGCAAGTAGAACCACTGCAGAACTAAACATAGGAGCAAAATTGGAAACAACTGAAATGCATCATCTGAATCGCCCATTCAGCATATGAATAGTTGCTGACACTGGACCAGATCCAGTGGAACTGATATCCAAAAAGCAGCTCACACCCCTGGAGGGGGCAGCTCTTTTAAGTCTGGGGGAGGGGAAGGAAAGGTGAAGGACTGTCTATCCAAATAGACCGGAGCTGGTGCAAATAGCCCCGAATACGTAAAAAGTCTCGTTACTAAGTGCAGAAACTTTGTGCTGTTCCTTCCGAAGCAGCTGGCAATCACAGAAGCTTGCTGGACGACCCATCCGCAGAGCTTCGCAGGCAGCCACCCGGACCAGCCCGCAGCCCAGCAGCAGAGCAGCATACTCACTGGAGGATCTCCGGAGCAGCCCCGGGAGGCGCGGATCCGTTCCCGCCAGCCTTCCACGCTCACACCGCGGCGCCCAGAGCGCACCGAGGCTTCCGTGGGGATGCACCGTCGGCGTCGGGACTGGACACCGGCTTCTCACCCGCCGCAACCCGGAGCGGAGCTCCGCGCGCACGAGCACCCAGCCCGGCCTTCTGCCCCAGCCGTGGACGTGCGGCGCCGGCGGCAGCTCAGACGTTAGAGCTCGGCTGTCTCACCCCGCCCCTCTAGCCGGTCCGTGTCCTGGCGCCTCCACCCGGGACACGCCCACCCCACGCCGCCCGCGTCGGCGCCCTGCCCTTGGCTCCGCCCACCCGGCTGCTGCGCGACCCAGATCCCGGAAGCCGGAAGCCGCCCGGGCAGACCCAGGGGCGGCACCCTCCTGCTGAGGGTCTCCAGGACCCGGCGAGTCTTCCTGGGGAAGCTGCTTCTCCGTCATTCTCTCATTCTTCTTAAGGCTTCAGGATGCGGCCTTAAATAGCACGCAGTTCCTGCTCTCTTCTAATCTCATTCTGGTGAATTCGATAAGTAGAAAAATAACAATCCAAAAGGCAACAGGGGCCTAGAAAACAATAAACTTAAAAAAAAAAAATCCGGGATATGTATTTTTAATGTCCCTAAAGACATGCATTAGTTTACTTAAGGCTGCCCTACCTCCCCCCCAAAAAAACACTTCACACTGGTGATTTAAACAATAGGAATTTATTTTCCCATGGTCCTGGAAGGTAGAGCCCCCTTTTCCCCATATTCTCACGGGGTGTTTCCTGTGTGCCTGTAGCTAGGGGAAGTGTCTGGTGTCTCTAAGGCCAAACTTCCTCTTAAAAGTCGTCAGTCCAACTGAGTTAGCCTTCCTCGGTTCCTCATTTTAGCTTATCTCTTTAAAGGTTCAGTCAACGTATAGCATTGAGAAAATACAGCTGAACCCATTGGAAGATACTGAAGAGATGGCGACAGAGGAGAGATTTAACAGAGCAAAAACCTGGAAAGCCAACAACCAGAAAGTTAATCAAGTTGGAAGCAGATTTTGCCCAGCAATCTGGAAAATAGAATTTTCATAATGCACTAAGAGAAAGGGGGTTGTGTGTGGGGGGATAGAGACTTGGGACAGAGATAGGAAATTCTCTTTACATGAGTAGAAACTCAACGGGCTGGGTGTTCTCTAAAGTGTGTGTGTGTGTGTGTGTGTGTGTGTGTGATGGGGGGTAGGGTAAGTGAAACAACTCGGGAGAAACTTATGAACTGCAAAAAAATTCCTATCCTGGGTCTGATCTTGGTTCAAAGTCATCTCTGACTGTCAGTTGAGTTGAAGACAGTGGAACTTGGGCTTTAAATGAATTTGTAAAAAAAGACAGAAATTGGCAGTAGAGAGTTTATTAAACACTACTGTACAGTTGCATCTGGTGCTCCTGGAGAAGGGATTGCACAGCTGAGAGGAGGTGGAAGATCTTTGGAGCTGGCAAAACTAAAGTTCTAGTTTTATCTCATGGGCCGTTTGTGTGTGGTCAGTGTCTACATCTAAGGAACCCGCTGACTTCTGTCTTGCTAAGTAGTCACTCTTACTATACTTATTAGTTAACTCTTGATTGGAACAGACACCAGGTATCATTCAGAGTAAGCTTCAAATGCCTGTCTGTATAAGACATCACAAGTCATTGGTTCCCCACAGTCCCACTCTGATTGTTAATGTGAAAGGAGGACTTTTTTTTTTTTTTGGATTCTACAGCCATGTTACAAAAAAAAAAAAAAAGCCATCTTCTTTAGCAGACAGCATTATAATCGTAAGCGCGCGTGGCTCCCCTTCAGTGACAATGCCAAGGGCAGACACAGATACCCAAGCTGCAGACACAGTCCCATGTGGTGCTAGGGTGCCCACTCAGCCTGCCCGAGGCTCGTAATTCAACCTCCTCAGTCCAGGGTGGCACCAACCTGCGAAAATTACTGTTTCCTTAATTTAAAGAAATAAAATGTGGCTGGATGGTGGTGGTACACACCTTTGATCCTAGCATTCAGGAGGCAGAGGCGGGTAGATCTCTGAGTTTGAGGTCAGCCTGGTCTACAGAGGGAGTTCCAGGACAGCCAGGGCTACACAGAGAAAAAAGAACAAAAAAAAAAAAAAAAAAGAAAAAGAAAAGAAAAAAGAAAAGAAAAGAAAAGAAAAGAAAGAAAAGAAAAGCTAACTTGGACTATTTTGGCAGATACCTAGAATCTCTAAATTTACTTTTTGAAGGCTCATTGATGTGTGTGTGTGTGTGTGTGTGTGTGTGTGTGTGTGTGTGTGTAAATAAGTAAGTAAGTAAGCAACCTAATAAAGGTTTTCAATGCATGTTGTAACTCAGGGTAACCACTGACAGAACAGAAACATTGAACTTCAAGTCAGCAATGAGGGAAAGGAATAAAAGAGAACCAAATGCAGCTGTATGAGAATAGCCGCATGCACTGGACTGGTCCATCAAAGGCAGCTTAAGACATGCCCTCCGGTGGGATGCTGTTTGAAGAGACCAGCAATAAGTCAGGGATGCTGCCTATAGAAAGACTGTCTCAGCAGGGAGCAAAGTCCCTGGGATGGAACGTGTGTAGTAATATGCAATGGCCAGCTCTCTCTCTCTCTCCCTCCCTCCCTCCCTCTCTCCCTCCCTCCCTCCCTCCCTCCCTCCCTCCTTCTCCCTCTCCCTCTCCTTCCCTCTCTCTCTCCCTCCCTCCTTCCCTCCCTCTTTCCCTCCCTCCACAGCATCCCTGTAGAAGCCAGGCAATAACTTGCAGGAACTGGTTCTCTCCTTTAACCATGTGAGAGCACTGGGAATAGAACTCAGGTCACCACACTTGGCAGCAAGTGCTTTTACTTCTCTGACCCATCTTGCCAGCCTCAAACTTGTCTTAGCACAGCATATCTCTGTGCTTATATCTTATATATAGTGTGATCTGTGGTAGATGCAAGGATGCAATAAATCAAACGAGAATAAGAGTAAGTCGTATTTAGGTGACAGCAGGAGTGGTACCGAGTAAATGTCTATTTTTAAGGTAAACCAAAACCCTATTGTGTGCATGAGTCCAGAGTAAGGCATGTGGGGTGGGGGTCAGAGGTCAGCCTGAGATGTCATTCCTCAGATGCCACCCACCTTTGTTTCTTTAGGAAAAGGTCTCACAGTGAGCCCTAGAAATCAGTCTGTCCTAGCTGGGCAGTGGTGGCACACACCTGTAATCCCAGCACTCTGGGAGGCAGAGGCAGAGGCAGGTGGATTTCTGAGTCTGAGGCCAGCCTGGTCTACAGAGTGAGTTCCAGGACAGCCAGGGCTATACAGAGAAACCCTGTCTTGAAAAAACCAAATCCAAAAAACAAAACAAAGAAAAGAAAAGAAAAGAACCAGTCTGTCTCTGCCGTCTATAGCAATTGAAATTATAAGCATAGGGTACCATTTGGATTTTGTTTTGACTGTTTGAGACCTTGCAGGACTGAAACTTGGTATAGACCAGGCTGGCCTTGAACTCAGAGACCCACATGTCTCTGCCTCCCAGGTGTTGAGGTTAAAGTCCTGTTCTACAATTCTGGGCTGTACCTAGCCTTTGCTCCATGTATTTTAAAGAATCTAACTTATGTCTACGTGCTTATGCAGCAAACTCTGTATTGACTGAGCCATATCCTCAGACCAAAACACTGTCTTAACAACTTGTAAATGTACAGTTCATTAATGTTAAATTATATGAATGGATCACATGTAATGGAGTTTATGGTCCAGAATTCATTGTGAGGTTTTGATATCTGTTAGTGTTAGTTGATTCTACTATACCAGTGAGAAATCTTATATTTACTTGAAACATCATTTCTAGAAATGAGCCAAGTTGCATCTTTATTAGACCTCTTCGACGCAAATAAAGGGCTAGGGTGAAAGCTTGTGCTGCTGCCTTCCCTTTGATCCATTAAAGACATATTTAAGAGAGTGGTACTGAGAGGTTAATCCTCAGATCCCTGACTGGCCAGAAATTTCCACTGGTCTAAAGTAATATGTGAACAAAACTTAACTTAGGACAAAATAAAAAGCCATTCTTTACAAAGATTATAACCTATTTCTTATATTTTCAGTTTAAAACTTTTAATTACCTTTTCAGAAATTTATTTAAGGGGTATGCAGGCACATGTGGCAGTGGTGCAAATGGTGCGTGTGTGGGGTCAGACAATGGCAGCTCAAAGTTGGCTCTCTCCTTCCTCCATATAGGTCCTGGGATCAAACTCATCAACAGGCTGGGCAGCGGGCGCCTTCCACTGGAGCCTCTCACTGGTCTTCAGTGGTGTTGTTTTTAAGTTGTGATCTTGCTACTTGACCCAAGCTGGCCTCAGACTCACTATGTAGCCCAATCAAGACTTGAACTTTTACAGCCCTCAAGCTTCTGCCTCTAAGTGTTGGGATTGCAAGCATTTGCCATCACACCCAGGTGTACAATTTGTATACATGGTGAATCGATGTGCACGTGAGTGTGTGTGTGTGTGGGGGTACTCTTGCCCATGCATGCATTTGTGGAAGTTCAAAGTCAGAGCCAAGTGCTTCCTCTACTGATCTAACCTTATTAAGGCATAGCTTCTCCCTGAACCTAGAGTTTACATTTTTGGCTGTACAGCGAGGCCCTGGATCCTGGATTCCATCTGACTACATCCTACCCAGCACTTGGGGTTACAGGTATATCAGCACACCCAGTTTTTTATTTAGATTCCAGCATTATGAATTTAGATTCCTCAGCTTGTATTATGTTTTTAAAAATATCGAAATGATCTTTTTGAAACAACGTAATCAGTGGCTGGGCTTTTGTGATTTGTGGGGGTGGGGGGTGGGGGGTGTATATGTCACAGCACATGTGTGGGATGATTTTGTAGAGTCAGTTCTCCTTTGCATTTATTCAAATCCTGGGGTTGAGCTCAGGATATCCAGCTTGAATGGCAGGTGCCTTAGTAATCTGCCATTTATTTGGGACCCTATTCTCTTATACGCTTGGTTGTGAGCCGAGCCTTTCATGGCTGAGCCACTCCACCCTCCTCTCACTTATCCATCTCCAAAGATCTTGGAATCCATTTTGACCACGGGGTTTCAGGTGGATGGATCATTGTTAAAGGCATCTATTGAGAATTTCACAACTTCACTGAAAATAGGAAGTACATTTCATTGGCATACTTTTTTAATTTAATCTGCATACATGTATGCCTGTGTACCACGTGCATGCAGAAGTCAGAAGAGGGGTTGAATCTTCTGGAATTAGCGTTACAGAGAGTTGTAGGTCACCATGTCGTGGGTGTGGGAAGTGGAACCTGGGTCCTCTACAAGAGCAGCAAGTGCTCTTAAGCACTGAGCCACCTCTCCTCACTTCATCAGCATTCTTAGTCTACAGGGAATGGCTACTACATGACATTTAAAGGGCCTAGCGCCTGTTTTTTGAATATGCTCTAGCACAGCTTAGAATAGCCCCAAACACTATACAGCCAACAATGAACCTGAACCTCAGATTCTCCTGCCCCATCTCTTGAGTTCTGGGATTCCAGGTGTATATACAGCCCAGTTTACGCAGTGTTTGGGGATTGAACCCAGGGCTTCAGGCATGCTAAGCAATCACTCTAATAACTGAGCTATCCCTCTTCCCTTTCCGTTTTCTTTCTTTGAAACCATTTTACTATGTAACCTAAATTGTCCTCAAACTCCCGGTCTCCCTGCTGGGGTTACAGGTCTTTGCTACCATGCCTGTCAGGAAGATGAACTTTTGGTCACATCACTTTGTCCTCCAGTGCTAGTAGCTAGACCAAACCCACAGCTGTGGCCTTGCTAGCACTATTACAACTAAATGGTATTTACAACTTTAGTAAATAAAATGTCTTTGGGTTCCTGCCAGTGGCAGGGTGACCGAAAGAAATATGTTTAGTAACTGATCCCATGTTTTTCTTGGATGTCTTTTCCTGTATATAAAGAGTGTATCTGTCATCTCAGTTTCAGATTGAACCAATATATGTTGAGCTTTGTCTATTAAAAATATGCCCGTCTGCTGGGCGGTGGTGGTGCACGCCTGTAATCCCAGCACTCTGGGAGACAGAGGCGGGCGGATTTCTGAATTTGAGGCCAGCTTGGTCTACAGAGTGAGTTCCAGAACAGCCAGGGCTAAACAGAGAAACCCTGTCTCGGGAAAAAAACAAACAAACAAACAAATCCAAAAAAAAAAGCCTGTCTGGAGAGATGGAAGGGAATGTAGAGATGTTGTAATTAGACACTATAGCACTTTAAAAACTGCCCGGTTGGGGCTTGGAGAGGTTGCTGGTCTTCCAGATGGCCCAGACTTGGTTCCCAGCACCCATCTTATGTCTTCTTTAAAAAAATGTATGTATATATGTTTGTATGTATGTATGTGAGTACACTGTAGTTGTACTGATAGTTGTGAGCCATGATGTGATTGCTGGGAATTTGAATTCAGAACCTCTGCTTGCTCCAGCTTGGCCCCGCTTGCTTCGGCTTAGAGATTTATTATTGTTATATGTAAGTGCATTGTAGCTGCTTCAGACACTCCAGAAAAGAGTGTCAGAAAAAAAAAAAGAGTGTAAGATTTCATTATGGATGGCAGTGAGCCACTACGTGGTTACTAGGATTTGAACTCAGGACCTTTGGAAGAGCAGTCAGTGCTCTTAACCACTGAGCCATCTTACCAGCCCCATCTTATGCCTTTAACTACTGCTTTTGACTCCAGTTCCAGGAGATCCAATGCCCTCTTTGGCTTCCATGGCACCACATAAGATGCACAGACATACATGCAGACAAACACCCATACAACAAAACAAACAAGCAAGCAAACAAACAAACAAAAGGCCCAACTACTAGGTTTAGTATCGTAACCCCAAATCTGCAGTAGGTTGTGTCCATGTGAATAAATATCACCAAACTGTAGATATGCTTTTCCTCTTGAGTAAATAGCCTCCATTCTTCATGTAAGCTCACTGTTTTCCCTACTGGCAAAACAACCCTCCTTCAAATCTCAAGACTTAACTTCTTGTTTCTTTTTTCCCTTTAAAAATAATCTTTTTTTGTTTTGTGTGTGTGAGTGTGCTCATGTGTTTGTGTGTTGGTGCACACAGGCCAGGAGTGTGAAGATTTGGAGAACAGAGGACAACTTGTGGTAGATTCTCTCCTTCCACCACGTGGGTTTGTGGTTTAAACTCAGGTTGTCAGGCTGGGCAGCAATTGCCTTAGTTCACTGGACCATCTCACTAGCCCAATTTCCAGTTTCTCACATTGTGAAAGAAAGAAAGAAAGAAAGAAAGAAAGAAAGAAAGAAAGAAAGAAAGAAAGAAAGAGAGAGAGAGAGAGAGAGAGAGAGAGAAAGAAAGGAAGGAAGGAAGGAAGAAGAAGAAGAAGAAGAAGAAGAGAGAGAGAGAGAGAGAGAGAGAGAGAGAGAGAGAGAGAGAGAGAGAGAGAAATTCCTACCAAAAATTGGCTGAGCCCTTCAGTCAATGTACTGAAAAGTAAGACACCAACTAAAAGAAACCAAACAGGTATGGTAACAAGATGCAGTTCATAAATTTAGGGCTGGGTCTTGGTTTGAAAGGAAGAGCAGCTGTGTGCTGTACTGGTACACCCTTGTAATCAGAGCGTTTGGGACACTGTAGCAGGAAGGTTTCAAGATCGAGGCCAGTATGGGCTTCTCAGCAAGATCTCTTCTCAAAACAAATAGATCCCAAACAACATGAGATATTCCTGGAATAACTCGAAGTAACGCTGCCCTTAGGGGCATGAAATCACCGTTAAACTGCACAGGGTATCATTCTTAGGAGGCATATATTCAAATATCTAGGAGAGCCCCACTCTTTCAGATGATACAAGGAAAAATGCACTCAGCATTTTGTGTATTCCTTGCATGTAATTACATGTAACTATGCTGCAATAATTTCCATCCTCTCCACTAATCTATTGCATGAATACAACATGACTTAGTCACCCATTTTTCTTTTCTTTCTTTTTTTTTAAAGATTTATTTATTTATTATATGTAAATACACTGTAGCTGTCTTTAGACACTCCAGAAGAGGGTGTCAGATCTCATTACAGATGGTTGTGAGCCACCATGTGGTTGCTGGGATTTGAACTCAGGACCTTCGGAAGAGCAGCTGGTGCTCTTAACAGCTGAACCATCTCACCAGTCTCCCATTTTTCTGTTAATGGACATTTAGATTGTTTCTAGCTTGGAGAGATTATGAATAATTTTTTATGTTTCAATGTTCAAACATAGGTATTGCTATTTGGTATACACCAAGGGGCAGGTTTGTTGCCTATTAGTGATCTTAACAGCTAATACTAAAGCATCCTCCCAAGACTTGGATTAGTTTACATGCCCATCCATTATAGTTGCTCCATATTCTAACACTTAGAATTGTTTTGTATTTCTTTTTTAGTTATTCTGGAACACACCCACCATATACACAGACACAGACGCAGACACACACACACACACACACACACACACACACACACACAAGAGACACAGAGAGAGACAGACAAGTTCATATGGAACTATGTGGACAGGGCTGGCCTTGAAATCATAGATATGTTCCTGCCTTTCTCCAGGGAGTAGAGGCTTGCGCCCTATTTAGAGATAAACTTGCGGTGGCTTTCCTTCCTACTTCCCCAACTTCTAATAAGGATGGACATTTCTTCATATGGATACGCTAGTAAATTTGGTTATCCCTTACACTGTCCATGCAGGTAGGAGTGTGTGTGTACTAGTGAGCATGTGTGTGTGTATGTGTGTGTGTGTGTGTAACTTTCTCTCTCCCCATTTCTGGTACTGGGATGCTGGGATGAAACCCTGGGCCTCTTGTCTGTTAAGTAAGCACTAAGCTATATCCCCAACACTCTGGGCTTGAACTCACTCTGTACCTAAAACAGGTCCAGACCATAAAATTCTCCAGCCTCAGTCTCTGGAGAGGCTGCAATTACAGGCTTATAGCCACCAGATTTGCTTGTCTTTTTTCTATTTGGAATGATTTCTTCATATATATCGTGCCTATATCACATGCTTGGAACATATTTTCCTATGTTGTGGCAAGCCATTCATACCTACATACATATATATACACAGATGTTCACTTATACAAATATAAATATATATTTCCTCATTGTTTATTTATTGAGAGAAATTATTCCTTAGAAGCCCAGAGGAAGGAGCATGGCGCGCTCAAGGCTGAAAACCCTGGGAGCTTAGAGGCCTACCGCTGCTGAGGGCCAGCTTCTTCATGGTAGGACAGCAGGGTCCTTCTGCTTCTTTATGAAATTTTAAAGTCATAGCTAAAAAAGCAAATAAAAAAATATTCTTACCTTGTTTGTTCCTGAGAGTAAGGCAGACAGTTGCTATTGGCTTTTTTCTTCATTGGTTTGAAACTCATACTCTATTTTATAAACAACACTAGAAATGCACTATGTACATTTAACGTAACATAGCCTGTTTCTCTACTTTTAAGCCTATTTCGGTGTAGTCCTCAGCCCACACTCGTTTCTAGCCCTCCCACGAACGTACAGTACATGCTGTCAAGTGCTGAGTCATCCTGCCCACTGAGCTTCCCTCCTGACTTGACACCCGTGACCTCTCCATCTCAATATGCTTGTCCTTAAGGATACTCTGACTTCTCCATCTCCACTCAGTCTTCTCTCCTTCTTGGCTATCTCTTCTTCAGCTTACTCAGAATGAATTATTCCACCAAGGTTCCTTTTATAGCCCATACTTCTCATTTTACCATTACACTGTTTCTGATCCCATTGACTCCTTCCATGAGGCTAACTCTCGACTCTTTGGCAGGCCCTAGAAACTCAGATTTCTTTCATTTCTTTCTCTCCTTCCATCCTTCTTTCTAGACACTGCTGCCCTCCCAGCTACTATCTCCTGGCGTAGTTTTCTGGTTACTTTTCCCAAATGGTATTCCACAGATACTATATACTTTTAAAAGATGGATTCTACTGTAAAGTTAGGCTGTTGAGTGCTGGAAAGCCCTGGGAACTTTCTTCTACAGGACTTTCTGGAGCTTTTCTGTTGCTATTACATTCTAGATACCCATGAGGTGATAATAGCATGCGATCTTTCCCAGGCTCATGTTAGGGTTTCTAAGGAACACTGCATAGCATCAGGTACCTCATCAGGATAAAGCTGTGGCCTTGGACCAGTCCGTGCTTCCCTAGTCCTGGTCCAGCTTTACCTTCTTTCTGGCCCCACGGCTTTCATCTTGTTTCCTTAGACGTGTTATTTAGTGGTACAAGAACAAGCTACCTAGAACTCAAATGGGAACATGACATCTGTGTTCACCCTTGAGGTAAACTCCTTCCTCGGGTCTGGGGAGCGCTCCTGTGACCTGGCCAACCCCACCTGTCTCATCTCACACCACAGACCCACTTATACCTTAGGACTCTCCACTTGCTCTCGCTTCTCCAAATGATCTCTGTTTACACAGTGCTATCTGGAAAATTCCTCCCCTTCCCTCTAACTACTGGCTAATTGCTACCTCTCGAAGACTCAGCTCAGATGCCACTGTTCTTAGGAGGAATTCCTGATGGCACTGTATCAGCAATTATAAATATGCTATCCAAAGCTTAAGATCAGGGACGATGCCATCCCCCTCCTTAAGTCTTAAAATCTAGTGGGTTCCAAGACTCAGGCCTCCTCTCTTGACGCCACCTCCAAGATGAACCAGCCATACTGACACCTCCCAAACGCATGACTCCAGACAGCTCATTCCCAATACACAATTGTTTTACTCTTTTTCCAGATCTCTGCCATACTGGCCCTTTATTCAGGTCTGTTAAAATATAACCGTCTCTTCCTACCTTAATACTCTCTGAAATTAATTTGTTAATTGTCCCTCTTTCCTACCAGATTAGCCCGCACAACTAGAGTACTGACTGTGCTGCCTCTACTGTCTCAGTTTGAATGAAATAATGTCTAACACAAGTCTGGCACACAATTCTTACTGACATTTGAATGCTTGCTAATTGCCCTATATTGTGTTAAATGCACCACAGGAATTATTTTGTCTTAAGACCACAATTGGCTCCATTTTATACTGAGACCTCTAGGGATCATAATTTGTTGAAATTCCAGTTAACAAGGATATGGGTACCAGTGGCCTTGCTGTGAGTGGCTACTGTACAATCCTTCCAGTTACACCGTGTACTCAGCCGTGTGCTCTAATGAAAGGACAGTGAAGGTGGACGATGGGGAAGGGAGCATAGTATACTTTGTGAGAGCAGGAGGGGAGCACAGTATCCTCTGTGAGAGCAGGAGGGGAGCACAGTATCCTCTGTGAGAGCAGAGGGGAGCACAGTATCCTCTGTGAGAGCAGGAAGGGAGCACAGTATCCTCTGTGAGAGCAGAGGGGAGCACAGTATCCTCTGTGAGAGCAGAGGGGAGCACAGTATCCTCTGTGAGAGCAGGAGGGGAGCACAGTATCCTCTGTGAGAGCAGGAGGGGAGCACAGTATCCTCTGTGAGAGCAGGAAGGGAGCACAGTATCCTCTGTGAGAGCAGAGGGGAGCACAGTATCCTCTGTGAGAACAGAGGGGAGCACAGTATCCTCTGTGAGAACAGAGGGGAGCACAGTATCCTCTGTGAGAGCAGAGGGGAGCACAGTATCCTCTGTGAGAGCAGGAAGGGAGCACAGTATCCTCTGTGAGAGCAGGAAGGGAGCACAGTATCCTCTGTGAGAGCAGGAAGGGAGCACAGTATCCTCTGTGAGAGCAGAGGGGAGCACAGTATCCTCTGTGAGAGCAGAGGGGAGCACAGTATCCTCTGTGAGAGCAGGAGGGGAGCATAGTATCCTCTGTGGGAGCAGGAAGAGAGCACGGTACCCTCTGTGGGAGCAGGAAGGGGAGCACGGTACCCTTTGAGAGAGCAGGAAGGGGAGCATAGTAACCTCTGTGGGAGCAGGAAAGGGAGCACGGCACCCTTTGAGAGAGCAGGAAGGAGAGCATGGTACCCTCCGTGAGAGCAGGAAGGGGAACACGGTACCCTTTGAGCGCAGGAAGTGGAGCACGGTACCCTCTGTGAGAGCAGGAAGGGGAACACAGTACCCTTTGAGAGCAGGAAGGGGAGCACCGTACCCTTTGAGAGCAGGAAGGGGAGCACGGTACCCTCTGTGGGAGCAGGAAGGGGAGCACAGTACCCTCTGTGAGAGCAGGGAGGGAGTCAACTGGAGGAAGGAATGCATTGCATGCAGACCTTGTCCTCTGCATTTACCCTCCCCACCAGCCAAGCTTCCTGATGGAGAAGCCCACCTTTTCCTAGGTATCACTGCTTAGAGAGGGCTGGGTCACCTTTAATCAGGCAATCAAAGGGAACTACTGTGACCCTGTTAGTGAGGAGTTTTTGTTTTGTTTTGTTTTTTCTTTGAGACAGGGTTTCTCTGTATAGTCCTGGCTGTCCTGGAACTCACTCTGTAGACCAGGCTGGCCTCAAACTCAGAAATCCGCCTGCCTCTGCCTCCCAAGTGCTGGGATTAAAGGCGTGCGCCACCACCGCCGGCCCAGTGAGGAGTTTAAACTATTTGCTCTGGGTACAGAGAAAGCACAAAGTACTCACAGGTCAGTCCTGGAGTCTACTACTGCCTCTGCCAAGGAAGGGTGTATGCCTGGTAACTGTGTTCTTTCTCTGGGTCTCAGTTTTAACATCACAGGAAAGCACTCCAGATCCTAATGTTCCATGACCCTTACAGTGCAGAGCCCAGGCTCCTTAGCTCACGGCTCCACTATCACTGGAGAAAGGTCTCCTTCCTATGTTCTGGCCTGGCCTGGCCTTGGTACTAAGAACAGAATTCCTTAAAATGAGAAAGTGAGCCGGGTGGTGGTGGTGGTGGTGGTGGTGGCGCACGCCTGTGATCCCAGCACTTGGGAGGCAGGGGCAGGCGGATTTCTGAGTTCGAGGCCAGAGTGGTCTACAGAGTGAGTTCCAGGACAGCCAGGGCTACACAGAGGAAACCCTGTCTCGAAAACAAAACAAAACAAAACAAAACAAAACAAAAAACAAAACAAAACAAAAACAAACAAAAAACCCCAAAAAGGTGAGAAAGTGAAGGCAGCAGCTGCTCTTGGAAAGAAGAAATCCTGTGTGTGTCCCATTGTCTTCCAAAAGTAACAGTGACAGCCGAGCACAATGGTCTTTCCCTGCAATATTTATTAAGGAATTTACACATACACAGGAGAAAGGCAACCAGGCGCTGTGGTTCCCACATGAGATCTTTGAAGCAAAGTTTTCTTGTTTGAATTTTCAAGTGGGGTGAACAATGGCAGAGAGAAAGCTGTCCAGGCTCTCTGTGTCTTACCCCTGGAAAAGGTGGGCAAACAGCACTCAGACTCGAGGGCAGAGACTGGCAGATGGGAGAGGGAAAAGAGAAGAGACTACCGAGGAGATGGCGAGTCCTAAACTGTAAGATAACCTGGCAACAGCTTTAAGCTGTTGATAAATTAACTCCTCTCTGTTGTGAACCTAGGACTATAAAAACAAAAATACACCCAGAGCAGATGGGGAGGCGGCAGGTGGGATCCACACATCCACACGCACACAAGCAGTGCACACGTTGAGTTCCGCATTTCCCTCATAGGGGCTGGTCTTCTAGCCACAGGGCCAGATCCGGCTCAAGGTAGGCAGAAGGCGGGCAAGGGATATGTGTTTGTGTGTGAGACCTTCATGGAGTCTTTGGTGCTAATGAAGGCTGACTGAAGCAGCGAGTCCTGAAGCTCCAGATCTTGAAAGCACTCAGAGTGAAGTGGAGTGATATTTTTGCTCATCTTCATAGGAAGGGCTTGCCTCACTTAAGGGCCAGGGCCAAACTGACCCAAGACACAAAGATTATCTGATTGCAGACCTTGCTTCATTCCCGAAAAGCTGGGAACACGATGGCTCATTCCCTCTTCAAGCAAAACTCTCAGCACTTAGAAACAGCTCATAACAAATAAAGACCCTTTCTACTTTCCCCTCTGACCTTTCTGAGGGTCTGAGAGGAGGCTCAACCTCAAGGGTAAGGTACTAAGCAGCGTATACATTCTCCTGCAGCTCACACGCCCTCTTCTGCCAATAATTTCTAAGGTGCTGGTGCTAGGAGAGGGTGGGGGTGGGGCAGGGTGGGAGGAAATCGGACAGTCAGTCAGGGGACATGGCCAACATAAAGCAACAGAGAGATCTATGACTCTGGGAAGGGACTGGGTTAGGCGGAATGCCAGACACCATGACTTATGATCCATTTCTAAACCAGAGAGAGGTAGGAGAGAGGAAAGGGGAGGGCTGGGGAAAGAGGAGGAGGCAGGAAAGCAAGGGCCGAGGAGAGCAGCAGCCACCAGGTGCTTTGCTTTTATTTCCACATCTGAGGACTGAGAGTCTGATTGGCTGCCTGGCCATTTCCACTGCCCATTGACTGTCCATAGCTCATCATGCCGTTGGCTCCGTAGAAGTTCATCCCAGCCATCTGTTGGGTCATCTGAAAAGGACAGAGATTTTCCAGATCAAGCCATGGGCACTTAGCCAGTTAGTGCACAGAGCAGGGGAGGAGTCCTTCTGTTTGTGGGAGGTAAGAAGGTCTCCTGAGTCTGGTCAGCAGAAACGCCTCCAGTGAACTTCTTTTCCAGGCCCTCTCCTCGTATCCTCACTGAAGGGACCACTGTCAGCTGGCCACAGTCGGCCCTGAAGAGGCCAGAGGCCGAATCTGGCTACAGTGCTCCACTTCATCCCAGCAGAGGGCAGCACTGCTAGTGTCAGTACTCAGGCGTGCTTGCTAGGATAGGTGGGGAGATGGGGCCTCCTACTGAATAAACAAAGGAAGAACAGGGAAACAACCAGCAACCAGACAGGCAGGAGAAGAGTCAGGGGAGTGCAACTGCGTGGGACAGTCTCCTTTTTGCTGTTTGGTTAAGACAGGCTCTCACTGTGTATTGCTGACTGGCCCGGAACTCACCTTGTAGACCAGGCTGGCCTCAGACTTGCAGTGATTATCCAGCCTCTGCCATACGAGTCCACTAGGATTAGGGACATGTGCTACTATGCAGGCCAGTAGGGACTTCCTTGTAATTAGATTGAAAAACAGACTGGCCTGGCGGTGGTGGCGTACACCTGTAATCCCAGTACTTGGGAGGCAGAGGCAGGTGGATTTCTGAGTTCGAGGCCAGCCTGGTCTATAGAGTGAGTTCAAGGACAGCCAGGGCTATACAGAGAAACCCTGTCTCGAAAAAACCAAAATCCAAAAATCAAAACAAACAACAACAACAACAACAACAAAAAAAGACAAACTGACAATCTATTAGATAAACAATCTTAAGTCCCCTGAGCCCAGCATATTTGCTGTATAAACGAACTCTTCTTCCATCAACTTTTCAAAAAAATTTTAGCTTTCCTTAAAATTGAAAATTAGGTAAAAACTGGAAAAATAGTACAACAAAATCCATGTTTCATCTTTAAATTTACTAGCTGTTGAAAATTTCCCTGATTTCTTTTTTGTGTACTCATTCATATATATGTATACGTAACGTTTAAAATAATTTTGAGGGGCACCCCAAGCTTCAGGCATCGTACCATTCACCCCTTGGAGGTCAGAAGGCACCTCATGAGGATGAACCCTTTCCCAGAATCACACTAGCACATCCAAGGATGTCACGGTCCACAACATCCACACTTCACTGTCAGCCCTTTCCTCTGATCTAAAGCCTGATGTCACCTGGGCAGTGACTCTTGTTTAATGTGTGACCGACAGACTTGTGTAGAGAGAGATGTACAGAGGTGGCCTCCGTCCAGGCAATGCTCTTGTTCTGTAAACCATAAAAGCTTCCTGATATTTGAAAGTTGACTTCCGTGCATCAGTTTTTCCAAATATAATAAAATGGATCTTCCTGTTGGGCGGGGATATAGAGCACGCCTTTAATCCCACCAATGGGGAGGCAGAGGCAGATAGATCTGAGAGTTTGAGGCTAGCCTGGTCTACAGAGTTCTAGGACAGCCAGGGCTACACAGAGAAACCCTGACTCGAGAAAGAAAAAAAGAAAAAAAAAAAGGAAAAACAAAAAGCCTTTCCTCCCCCTACCTCATACTTGCCTCCCCTACACAATGCCTTTCCTCACAACCAAGCTAGACACCTGTGCGTTTCAGGTTCCATGTCCGCGAGGCCCCAGATAACCAGAGCTCTACTCTGCACGCCTTCAGGCTGCTGCAGTAGCCCTCCACCAGCACGGGTCTTTCTCTTTCTGCCTTTTACTTTACTACCTTTACTACCTCTCTTCTTTTGCACAGTTTCCTCTGTGGTGCTGGCTCAGTGTGATAGGGTGCTCTGTGCCTAATATCATGCCACTGAAGCCCGCAATATAGTTTATTTGTTTTTCTTGCTTGGCTGTAGAGGTTTGATTTTGTTTTGAGAAGTTGTGGAGAGACTCAAACTTAGTTCCTACAGAAACTCAGGAATCTCTAACTTTAGCCAGGCCTTCCAGGGAAATAAAAACAAGGTATATCTTTGGCATTAGCTGTCTATATAAAAAAGAAAGATTTCAGGGGTAAAGGAGTGGTAACAGGTCAGACACTGAGAAAGGCTCTGAAGTCTCGTCCCAGGTGAAGCTGCTTACCTGAGTAAGGTTCCATTGTAGCTGCTGAGCTGGCTGAACCCCATACATAGCCTGGGGCATCGCTGCCACGCTTGCCATGTAGCCGGCCTGCTGCGTGGCCATCATCCCGTTCGGCACGCCCATCATGGAAGCCTGCATGCCCCCTATGTAGCCTGCAGGCATGGCCATGGGGGTGACCATTCCAGAGGCCCCTGGCTGAGCTACCATGCCTACTGGTGGGGGCATCATGCTGCCCATGATGCTGTTAGGTGGTGTAACCCCAGGGAAACTGGGGTAAGCTGCGGGGTACGCCATTTGAGCAGGAGCCATGAACATTGCTGCCAAGAAACACACATATGGGTCTGTCAGAGGAGAAGATGCAAGGTCAGCCCAGATACTCACCAGCTGTTCCTTTCCAGGAAGACGTTCTCTACAGCAAAGCAGTGGGGCAAGTCCTCTACAAGCCTTTCTATGGCTCTCATCGGGCAGCGCTCTTATCTAGTCATTCCCCTTCAGAGGCAGACCCTGATCTTGAGTCAGACTCCACAGAAGAGTGACACTAGACCCTACAGAAGTATAGCTCTGGTGACATTATATCTATCTGCAGATACTCTGCGGACTCCTCGGCAATGTCATATTCAAATTTGTTTTATACGTAAACAAACTGACTTCAGAGTTAACTAGTTGATGTCATAAGAATACAATTCCTTTTATAAATTAGTGTACAGTGGAAATGTTTCTTTACAGTATTTTTCATACACAGTAATTTTGGATGATTCCCCTCCCCGTACACTCCTATCCCCGGACCCCTGCATCTCCCCAGACCCCTGGGTCCCTGCTGTACTCTGTGCCTCCATTACTCCTCCTTCCACAGTACACGTGTTAACAGCCTTCCTATCTCTTTCCCCCTCTCCTGGGCCCGTCTTTTACTGGGCTCTAGCCACAAGTACTCTTATATGTGGATTCTAACACATAATTTTTGCACATGTTTACTTATATAAGAGTAAAATTATACAGGTGGTATATGTATGTATTTCTTAGCCTGGGTTATCTCACTTAACATAATATTTTCCACTTCTATCCATTGTTTTCAAATTTCATTTTTCTGTATGGCTGAGTCAAATTCCAATACAATAAATAAGTCTTGCACGTTTGCTCACGGTCTCTCCCTGGAGCACATCCATGACCTTATAGACTCTACCTTGGGCAGGCATTTGAGGCGTCTGGGAACCATACAGTGATAGGATGGAGTCCTTGGAGAGCTGTTTCTTGCCTGTTTCTTCTGACTTGCTCCCTGGCTCTGGAAATAGGTTCAGGTTTTCAGGGACAGAACCAGCACTCCCCGCAGTTGGCATGGAACCCACAGCCTAGAGCAGAGGACAGTGAGAAAAATCAGTCAGCGTGGAACCCACAGCCTACTGCACAGAGGACAGTGAGAGAACCAGTCAGCATGGAACCTACAGTCTAGCTCACAGAAGGCAGCAGGACAATTAGACTGGTCCTCTGTAGAGGAACCCTTACACTTCCCTTCGCTTCTAACACTTCTGATAAGAACTCATGGCTCATAAGGCAGGTGTGGTAGCTCAGAACCTAGGAGGCCGAGGCTACCTGGTTACACAGTGAGTTCTAGGTTGGCCTGGACAATACTGTGAAACACTGAGAGGGGAGAAGAGAAAGAAAAAAGAATTTATGGCTCATGTTAAGCCAGCATCTTCCTGAAAAATTCACCATAAAAAATTGCTGATAAGCCTTGAGAATTAAGCTCTGGTACAAGCCTTTGTTCTTTAACAAAACAATGAAACAATATGACTTGATAAGAAAAAAAATTAAAATAACCCCAAAATGATGCAGCAAGGAGAACTGAGGTAGTCAGTGTATAGGCTGGAGACAGCTCACCGGCAAAGTATTTGCATAAATATGGTCCTAGATATATAATTCCCAGCATCTCTCTCTCTCTCTCTCTCCCTCTCTCATACATACATACATACATACATACATACGAAGATCTCAGAGTAGTTATTTATCATAATACAAAACAACTTCCACAGCTGAGTGTTCCTCATCTGCAAAATATCCATTTTGGAGAATTCTTGTAGAAATATGAAAGTATGAATAAAATATACAAAATGACACAGACACTGTTTCTGGGACATTCCACAAATAAGAACAAGTGATATTCAAATCTTCCATACCCATAACACCTTGATAGGAGTTTAGACCAAACAGTTCACCTCAAATATCAGCTTTTACAATGTGACACCCTATGACACAGGCACATTCAAATAGTCACTCTTTGAGGGCAAAAGACAAAATAGTATGAAGCAGTAATCTTGGGCTAGCACAAGATAACACAATGCCGAAGAAAAAAAATCAAGAGAAACCAAAGTTTAGCCCTATCAAGGAAGCATGACCAGATTCCATGATTAAGCTATCAACTTTTCTGGAATGCTCTTTAATCCTGAGATGTGCAGAAGACTCACCTTTCTGGAAGCAGAAGAAGGGGATGGGACAGAGGCCAAAAGATCTAGATCCTTTTCTAGGGCATTGCTGGTCTTACTGTTTGCAACTGAGCAGGCTACGGGAGCATCTAGGAAGAAAAACAGAATTAAATACAACACAATATGAAGGCCTGTCCTCTATGTGAGACAAGAAGATCACAGGCTCCATCTGGTCAAGGCCCAGGGAGCCTGGAGAGGGTGTTTCAGAAGAAGCCTCGGCCCTCATTCCCACAGGGCTTTTGGGACAGACTGCTGTCAGAGGGCAGCAGAAACTCAGGCCTGAGGGCCACACCAGTGCCTCAGCTGAGTGGCGGTTTCCTCCCGGCCACTGGAAGGATAAGGTGTGCAGAGGGAAATGAGCTATGGCAATGAGCTCTGTGGAAATTGGAGCCATGGCAGTCAACGACAGGATTCAGTAGCACAGCCCAGATAGTAACCACCACCACCTCCAGTGCTGTAAGACAGACGGACGGCTTTCTCCTTAAAAGAGGCAAAATCAGAACTGCCAAGAGAGAACTGTACAGTAACAAGCCACCTCAGAAGATGGCTGCACAGGAGCAGTGGCTGGCAGCTGAGCATAGGAAAGAGGCAAAAGGCTCAGAGGTATTCTTTCATGAAACAAGGCCAGAAACCGCAGAGGTGACCTTTCCAGCAGTGTGTCAAGCAGACACTGACTAACCACGGCACATGGTTAAATAAAGTGTCTAGGATCCCTGACTGCACATGGCACTGTGGGGACTGCTCCAAAGGCCATGCTCTCTTAGCCACTACACTGGGCTCTTGCTCTGAAAAAGGCCCAGCGAACACTCCGTAACTCTTCAGAACTAAACAGGAAGAACGTGAGCAAGTGACTTTAGTGAAGTAAACACAGACATAAGCCTTGACTCCCAGTCTTCCTAGACTTCCTAGAGTGGCTGAGAAGTCACTTCCTAGAGTGGCTGAGAAGTCACTAAATTTGCAAGAACATAAGAGTTGAAAAGCCTGACTCTTACCAAGGCCCAGCAAGTCCATGACAGGCGCTGCGGACTTCGGGGAGCTTTTCCGAGGTAGCTGTGCGTCTTCTTTTTTCTGTGGCTAAGATGAAAAAATGTTATACAAAAGAGCAAGCAGTTGTTTTTGACACATGCATACCCCATCACTGTAAAGCCACAGGTATTCTTGTGGTATGGCTGTTTGTCAAAGACAGTTACCAAAGAAACAAGACTCAGGAAGTGCCGGGAAGCAGAGTGCATGAACGGAACACGGGTGAGAAACAGCCCTGGTCAACAGTGCCCTGGCGGGCTTGTTTAGCTTCTTAGAGAGGCTTAACCTCAGTATGTGGGAACATAAAACCTTTAAGTTTATTCTAAAGATCACTTAAAAGAGTTCTGATCTATTCTGCCATAATCAAAGCAGACTGATTCCACAGAAGAGATTCACAGAGATGTGAAGGACTTTTCCTTAAGCAATAGTATAAAACTCTCTCTTGAGGATGAAGAGATGGCTCAACGGTTAAACACAGGCTGATCTTGAAGAGGACCCAGATTTACTTTCAGACCCCCACGTGGCGACTCTAGACTCTCTTCTAGGGGACACAATAACCTTCTTCTGGTCTTTGCAGGCACGAGGTGAAAATGCAGGCAAACATAATGGGCAAGCAGCAGGAGCTCTCTCTCTGTGCAGGGGCCTTAAGTCCCAGTGCATCAGTGCAGTATGGCCTCAAACCCCTCACTGCCCAAGCCTCCCACCACACTCCTCCGGGTTGTATGTGAACGTGGGACCACCCGCACGGTGAGAAGCTCCCCACTTACCATTTTTACTTTCTCAAAAACAACAGGTTCCATCTTTTTCTCTGGAGCGGGTTCACTCCCTCGTTTCCACTTATCATCCTTCTCTTTCTAAAGGGATTTAACAGGACAGTGATAGCTTAGCATTAGCACGATTAGTGTTTCAGAGCTACAATCCAAAAGTAGGCAGGGCATCAAAGTTCACTAAAGATGCAGAAATTCAGCAAACTTGGTGTATAGTGGGAATATTAACTAATCTTCCTCGTTAGCCTCTATACTGAATGAGGAAGACTCCACATTTTAAGAATACCCCTCTTGAAATCTGTAAGATAATCTATAGAAGTGCCCTTTATCTCCTATGTGTTATACATAACTATATAAAGCCAAAAAGATCTCAAGAAATAAATACTAAAGGCAGGCAAGGTGGTGAATGCCTGTAATCTCATCATTTGGAAGACTGAGGCAGGAGGATTTTGAGTTTGAGACCAGTCTAGGGTATACAACAAAGACCTTCAAAACAACAATCCCCATACAAGAAAATCCCTTTCAGTTTTTGTTGCTCTTTTGAACTCTGGTCCTCTGCAAAAGCATCTGTGTTCTTAACCACTGGGTCATGTCTCCGGCCTTTTCACTTCTGTTTTTAAAATTAGGAAACAAAGCTAGAGGCTGGGCATAATGACACAAACTTGCCTGCACTTAAAAAGTTCACAGGTGGGCTGGAGAGATGGCTCAGAGGTTAAGAGCACCGGCTGCTCTTCTAGAGGACCTGAGTTCAATTTACAGCAACCACATGGTGGCTCACAGCCATCTGTAATGGGGTCCATCTCTCCTGGTGTGCACAAAGACAGATCACTCATATACATAAAAATAAGAAAATATATATTTAAGGAAGGAAGGAAGGAAGGAAGGAAGGAAGGAAGGAAGGAAGGAAGGAGAAGAAAGAAAGAAAGAAAGAAAGAAAGAAAGAAAGAAAGAAAGAAAGAAGAAGGGAGTAGAGGGGAGGGGAGGGAAACAAAGAAAGAAAGAAAGAAAGAAAGAAAGAAAGAAAGAAAGAAAGAAAGAAAGAAAGAAAGAAAGAAAGAAAGAAAGAAAGAAAGAAAGAAGAGGGGAGTAGAGGGGAGGGGAGGGAAACAATCCAGCAGGGCCTGGTGGTGGAGAACCCCAACACTCGGATGTGAAGGCAGGGATCTCCAGTTCAAGGACAACCTGGACTATAGAGTCAGTTCTGGGCCTGTCTGGGATATTTAGCAAGACCCTGTCTTAATAGCCAGCCTCCCAAAAGAATCTAAAACATAAAAAGTCAAAGGTACCAAGCTGTCCATCCCAGAAATGCTAAGAAAAAGCTTAAATAATAACAGTCCTGCTACTGGAGGAAAGAAACTTTCACCTCCTCACCACTGCTCACCAGGAGATACAACAAGGATACCAGAAATGCAGACGGAGCACGTGTAACATGTTAGATGGTTTTCGAGGAGACATTCTTTTTAACTAGATTTTGGTTATGCCTCTCAAGAAGGAACACATAAGCCAGGCGGTGGCAGCGCACGCCTTTGATCCCAACACTTGGGAGGCATAGGCAGGCAGATTTCTGAATTCGAGGCCAGCCTGGTCTACAGAGTGAGTTCCAGGATAGCCAGGGCTACACAGAGAAACCCTGTCTCGAAAAAAAAAAAAAAGAAGGAACATACCCAGATGAATCATTAGGAGACAACTGAGAGCAAGCATGAGTTCTTCCTCTCAATCTTCATATTTCCTCTAAAAATAACTTTATCATAACAATATTTTTGTATATATGTCTTTCTGTATATAGGTGGCACTAGAATATGGAACACTATTTCCTTTTTGTCTGTTTTTGGAAATAAAGACTAATGTAGTCAAGGCTGGCCTCAAATTTACTATGTAGCCAAGGTTGACCTTAAACTCCTGATTCTTCTGCATTTACACCCAAAGCAGAATTACAGATGAGCAGGCACCATTATGGCCAGGAGAACACTGCTTACATACTGACGTTAAAAACAGTTTGTCTTTTTTTTTTAAAACAGACCTTTGAAGGGAGAACTGTACACCTGTAATACCGGCTCTAGGAAAGCAGAGGCAGGTGGATCTCTATGAGCTTGGCATCACACCTGGTCTGGGAAGGCTTTTTACATGAGATAGCTTAGGGAGCCCCATGTAGATATAGTGACTCATCCACTGGAATGAACACCTAAGGTGGGATGTAGCTCAGGGGTGGAGGCTGCCTAGCATGCATGAGCCGGGGTTCAATTCCTCGCAGGGCAAAACAGAAAGGGAATAAAACAGCAGTAGAATAAAAACCAGAAGACGGATGGCAGGGGGATTCAAACTGCGCTAGGGCTAGCGCCATCTTTGCTGCTTTTTCCTGTCATCATTAGTGGGCATACTTATCCAAAACTATGTCACATTCCCTCCTGTGTGGTGTAATTGTCCCAGCTATACATTTGGCAACTGTGACCCATCTACCTCTGAAACTCTTCTCAGGAAAAGGGAAGTGTCCCACTGGTACTTAGTCCAATGGCAGGCCATCAACATATCACAGTGGAAGAATATGCTGGTCAGACTGAGGGAAATGCTTAACTAGACAGACTTGCTTCTTTAGGCATCATTTATAAACAAAAATATATGTGCATATATATTAAAGCATACATATACACACGATATCATTCTACTTGACCTATTATATTCAACATGTCCATCTTGAGAAATAATCTGGGGCCAGCTAGACAGCTCAGTGAGTAAGAACCTTGCTGATGATCTGAGCATGATTTCTGGAATGCACATGGTAGAAGAGGAGAAGTGACTGCAGTAAGTTATCTGCTGACTTCCACATGTAAACTATGACATTCATGC
Organism: Apodemus sylvaticus; assembly: GCF_947179515.1. Taxonomy (NCBI): domain Eukaryota; kingdom Metazoa; phylum Chordata; class Mammalia; order Rodentia; family Muridae; genus Apodemus; species Apodemus sylvaticus. Next base: position 135,812,282 of record NC_067474.1, read on the forward strand.
ACACGCAGGTATGCGTAGGTGCGTGTGCACACACAGATACACAAATACAATTAAATAAATAGTTTTTTTTTTTTTTTAAGGAAGGAATGTGGAGTCAGATGTGGGAGAGACCTGTATTCCCAGGACTTGGAAAGTAGAGGCAGGAGTTTGAGGCCAGGCATGGTAAGACCCTGTCCCAAAAACTCAAAAAAGGAAGGAGGGGGGAAGAAAGAATTTGGAACTGGGAAGTAGTAGCACTTCTCAATGTAGATCAAGGCAAAGAATCCTCTGATGACTGTGCTGTCTGTCCATGAGCTAGGCTCAAAACATGCTCCATATCACAGCCTTGACTCAACACCTGGCTTCTTCCTACTTTTTACATTTATGCATATATGTATTTGTTTGTTTGTTGTAAGCTTTAGTTTGCTTATTTATTTTGAGACAGGGCCTGACTATATAACCTTGGCTGGCCTGAAACTGCTATGCAGACCAGGCTGGCCTTAAATTCACAGAGATTGCCTGTCTTGGGTGGGATTAAAGTGGGCACTGCCATGACAGGCTACTTTCATTATTAACTGATGATTTGGGACCATTTTGCTACTACATTGGTATTTTGTTTATTAAGTGGAAGTCTTTCAAATTCTTCCCTGACCTGATTAAAAAGTAAATTATTAGTATAAACAAAACTTGAAAGATTTACAACCAACCCTAAGGACATTGATGTCCAAACTTCGGTCCATGTATTTCTTCTTCTCATATTTATCTCGAATAAATCCTTCAACAGCTCTGCAAACAGTTATTAAGGATGAATCAAAACCTGTGTTTCCATCAGTGGGAATGTAAAAGATCAAGTGGTCCCCGATGGCCATGCTCTCTCCTTTCCTTCCTACGTGGCTTCCCCTCACAGGACTCCTGCTTCTTCATACACAGTTACCCTGACCAAAACCTTGAAATCCCTCCTTCAAGGTTACTGCAGGCAATCTCCATTCCCTGCTTTCCCTTCAAAGTACTGACAACAGCAAGTGGGATTAACCTTCACTGAACACAGTGACCTCTGTGGCTGATGCAGGCAAAGAAATCGGTGATCTGTTTTAAGGCCCTTCATCATCAGACTTCAAAGGCACCTAAAAGCCTCTCAAAAATAAGCTTAGGCCCTGCCGCCAGACTCTGATTGACAGATCTCTTCCCCATCATAGGTCCCACCAACACCACCAACGTCAAACCCTAAGAAGGTAGTCTGCAAAGTTCCTTGAGAAACACCACCTTCAAATGGGCTTGCTCTGTGTTTGCCAGCCCCCTGCTGACAGACAATAGAGTCAGAGACTCAGACACTACTGGAGCTATGACTCTATGGAAGAACTCACAGTGAAGTCACTGCAGCCCTAATTCCCCAGCTTTTCCTACTTGATGCTAGATCCCAACGTCAGCACATAAGCACTTTTTTGTTTTGGTTTCAGTAGAGAGAAAGACCTTTTTTTTTTTTTTTTTTTTTTTTTTTGGCTAATACATGCAGAGCTGGTACAGTCTTTTATCTCAGGCCTTGAAGATCACCTGGCTCTTCCCAAACATCAAAACTGCACTCAGTTATCACTCCAGAAAAGATACGGGTCTATCTGAGGTCGCCGAAAGGTCTCAGGAAGGTAGGCTTCATAGAGTCGGTTTGCTTTTCCATTCCCCATCTCTTGCATGCACTGCAGTGAAAGAGAATGCAGAGACGGGTGAGTCCAGGAAGTGCCTTCTTCTGGCCCAGTCCTCCCACTGTGCAGATGAAGAGCCAGCTGCAGAGGGCTGCGAGAACAAGGCTTACACTGTGGGTTCTGTTTTCCCAACATTTGGTCCCCACAGCTTTTCTCTCTGGTTTAAATAGACCTCTATGCTGGCTAGTTTTAATTGTCAACTTGATACAATGTAGAATCACCTGGGAAAGGAGTAGCAGCTGAGGAGTTATCTAGACCTGACTGACCTGTGGGCATGAGTGGGATTGTCTTGATTGTTAACTGATGTAGGAAGATCCAGCCTGTTGCGGGCAGTACCACTCTCTAGGCAGAAGTCTCTGAACAGTACTAAGATAGGTGAAGGCAAGCTGAGAGGCAGAGTGGTTGTTTCTCTCTGCTCTGCCTGTTGGTGTGATGGGTCTAGCTGCTCAACGTCTTTCCTGGACTTATCTAGAATAGCGGCTGTAACCTAAAGCTGTCGGCCAAGGAAACCCTTTCTTTCCTCATTTGTGTTGCTTTTGGTCAAGGTGTTTTATCACAGAAATAGAAATGAAACTAGAAAAAAAATGTCACTCACCATTTTAGACCAACAATGGTCTGTAAGTACAGCCTGAGATCATTTCTAACACAGTATGACCTCTTCTGATACGAATTAAACAAAACCTCCTATTTCTATCATTAACTTTGGCAAGTGTTTTTCTTTGCATCCTCCTTCCTTAATACCCCTACTTGCCCCCCCCCCACAAAAGGGAGGGGAAAAAAACTTCAAAAGGGGGTTTCATCATAGGAAGAAAATGAAGAACCATGAAGTTACACTAAAAAGCAGACCTCAGACTATCGGGTAGCATTAGTTTATGTGTCACCATCAGGCCACCAAGCTGACAGCAAGCTAGATTCATACATGCATTTTAGCAACATAAAATCATAGTTGGAGTCATAGCTCAGAGGCATGCTCAGAGTATCTGCCTAGTATATGTGAGGCCTTGCTCGACCTCTAAACCAAGGAAGAAAATGAGTAGTCTATGATTTGGAAGGGTTTGGCTTGCTCTTTTTAACACCGGGGATCGAAAGCAGCAAGCTTCCTACAGGCTAGGCAAACACTCCCTCACTGAGCTACACCCTCAGCCCAGAGGGTGTTTTGTGGTTTTGTTCCTTTGTTTTAAATGGCTGCCTACATACATCTAAAACTACAAGGGCAACTGCAAAGGGCAAAGGTCCCAGCATCTTGAAAGAATAATAATTTTATCTAATAGAAAAACACACCTATAATCTCAGTTCTTGGGAGGCTAAGGAAAGTGCAGAGAGAGTTAGAGGCCTCCTTGTCCCAAAACAATGACAAGAACAACAATTTGCTGGGTATAGTGGCATGCTTTTAATTCTAGCACTCAAAGGGAAAAGACAGGGAGATCTCTGAGTTCCAGGCCAGACAGGCCAGCCACCTCATGAGACCCTGTCTCAAATAAATAAATACAATAAAAATGAGAATTTGACAAAGCCGTTTGACAACTCTAAGTTTCCCTTCTCCTTTTTCTTCACCTTCATGATCAGTTTAGCATTCAACCTGAAACTGCTCTTACATTGGCACAAGAAAAGCTGCCTATAGGTTGTGCTGGTACCTGAATCTGTTCTTGAGTCCACTGGTCGAGGTTCACCGATTTTACTCTGGATATATGCACCCCCAAATTCCTGTGGATTCCTGCACACCGAATACAGATGAACACACCGATGTTCCAGGAGGCCCATCTTGGCCCTGTGAAGAGCAAGACAGGACAGTCAAGTACAGATTAGGAGGATGCTCCAGCTTGTCTGTGTTAGTTACATTATCAAGCAACGTTTCTGCTAAAACCAAATGAGATCCTACTGCAATTACCTTTTTATTGACTTTATTCATTCCTGTAGATCAGCGTTTGACTTTCAGTTTAAACTCTGAGTGCATAGTACAGAGGTTCCCAGGGCAGTCACACCGCCGTGCGGTGATCACCACTCTAAATCCAGAACAGTTTTACCACTCAATCCCAAACCTACTAGCAGGCACTCTGTATCTCTGTTCCCCACCAGTCCTTAGCTCCCAGTCCTTGGCAATCACAGGCCTATTTTCTGCCTAGGACTTGCCAATTTCAGACATCTAATATATATGGAACTATGTAATGTGTAGACACAGGAAATGTTTTTAGTGTCTAACCAGTACTAAAATACACATCATAGTGCTTTGTCACTTGTATGAAAAAAACTCCCAAGAGAGTGGTGCAAAGCCACATCTAAGTCTCTCTAACCTGGCACCTTAAACACCAATAGTGGAAGATGCTGTGAAGGGGAGGGGCTTGGATTCAGCTTTCTTCCTAGGAAAAAAGATACGTACATTGCAGGACAGCCAGGCTCACGCTGAAACTGAAAACGCTTTTATCCTCTCCTCTCCTCTCCTCAGGCCTATAAAATATGCATCCACATTAACCTAACAAGCTCCCACAGCTTGGCTCATGTCCCCACTTTACCCAACTACAGAATTATCTAAATTCAGAATTGCCAGATAATGTATTTACCTGAATGCTTATTGGTACAAATAGAAATCACAGATGTGAGTTAAAAAAAACTGTTATAGAATCTCCTATCTCCTAATGGTTCTCTTCACCCTAATAATACCTCTGCAAAATCTCCAAACTGTTCCTCATAATTTTATATGGAAAAAACTTATATGATAGTTACCAAAGACTGACTGGAAAATCTGGCATGGTTCCTCTTCCATCATTCCTCAGAAACTAATGGCATGTATTAAGCACAGTATCAAAATTAGACGTTGAAGTGACACAAATGCTGCTGCTTTCTACAGAGATTAGCAGAGCCTGTGCTTGGAATAAGAACACTGACCAGCCTATGGTATTTGACAGCAGTCTGATAAACAAATGCTAGAGTCCTGTGGAAACTCTTAGAAACCTGAATTCATAATTATTAGAAATATACTATTTGTAAAATTCATTATGGCAAAATACAGAAGCACAGAGGTGCAAGTCTTCCTAGTCACCACCAGGGGGTGCTCTCTGCTTGGAGATTTATTGCTATTTTCATTGGTTCGGGTTTTTATCTTCTGAAAGATCTTCAATCTCTCTAAATCCCTAGCTGATTGCACAGTCTTCCACAGACTAAGAGACATATAATGATTCATGTCCTTGTTTCTGGTAGTGGGGTGTCATATAGTTGCCAAAGGAAAGAGACAATCTCCATGTGAAGGAGATTTCTCATGGTGCTGAATTCCTGTTTTTGTTTTCAAAACTACCATATGATCTTTAAATTTTTAATGGGACCAACCAAATATCAATATTTCATACTTCTTTGGCATTTCTTCTGTGCTCTAAATTCGAAAGTCTTGAAATCAAGATAGGTAAGATGGGGCCAGTGAGATAGCTCTACAGGTCAAGTCACTTGCCACAGAGGCTGGTGACCTGAAAACAATCTCCAGAATCCACACAGTCGACGGAGAGAAAGAATTCTCATTCTGGTCTCCAGACATGCAATGGGACCCCACCACACAAACACGAGAGAGAGAGAGAGAGAGAGAGAGAGAGAGAGAGAGAGAGAGAGAGAGAACACAAATAAATAAGCAAACAGAATAAAATTTTTTGAAAAGAGGTTAGCTATGAAAGATTAGGCTATCTGCTTTCTGGGTCTAAGTCAAGAGAAAGCACTCTACAGTCATCTAAGATACTAGCATCACTGTGGGATCTCCAGACACTTGCAGTTTTAAAAGTCTTCCTGCCCCTGAGTCTACACACTTGCAAAGACCCCAGAATAGAAACACAGGCAACTATCTTTTAATAAGCAGCCAGATGACAGCCTCTCTTCCTCTCCCACCCCCACAGCCCTCCCACCCAACATCCCTCCCATACTTCTCCAGTGAAATGGTGACACTTCTCATTTTTACCTTACTTGGTCTCTCGCCCTCACCTGACCTCCCTGTACCTAAGTCTAAACCGATGACCTCATGCATTCCAGGCAAAAGCTCAACCACTGCCCTACAACCTGAGTTCTCTTTCAATTTTGAGCAATGAAACTTATCAGTCACCTACTACATAAGACATAAAAGTCCGTGAAATCAAGGAAGAGACAAAAGTTACTTATGAGCTAGGAGTGGAGCTCAGTAGTAAAGCATTTGCCTAATATGCTAGCTAGATTTTGGGTTCAAGCTTCAACACTCTCCCCTAATTTATATGGCTGAAAATGTGGGGCAATGATATAGTTATTAAAAGAATAATCTGATGATGCCAAAGAAGAAGGAAGGAGTGGCCCCTGGCCCTGGAAAGACTCAGTGCAGCAGTGTAGGAGAATACCAGGACAGGGAAGTGGGAAGGGGTGGATGGGGGAACGGGGAGGGAAGAGGGCTTATGGGACTTTCGGGGAGGGGGGATCCAGAAAAGGGGAAATCATATGAAATGTAAATAAAGAATATATGGAATTTAAAAAAAAGTATAATCTGTGTAGTCAGGAAAGACTGCAGCTGCATCCGTGATGAGCAATGTGATAAAAGGTGATTTTAACACCTACCTTAATTGCCTAGAACAGAGAGAACAACAAGTAACACCTGCATATAAGAACACAATACAAAGGAAGGATTCTAGAACATACTTCCCACTAATCTCCATCAAAGGGCCAGTCAATGAATCCACACATGTCTCCCAACACTGTATAATACTACAGAATGCTGGGGGAGAGGTTTGCAGCATTCTGCAGTTTTGCTTTTGAGAAAATCTCACTATGTAGGCCTGGTTGGCCTCAAACTTGTAGCAATCGTCCCTCCTCTGCTTCTGCAATATGGGATTATAGGTCTTACTTCTTCCACTCCCTTTATTTTAAAATAAAATTTATTGTATGTGTTTTATGATATGCATGATACTGTAAAATACACAAAAGTGGTTACTACCGTGGAATGGACTCACTCGGTGACCCAAGAAACACAAAAATTTAAACAACTTTATTTCCTCCAAAACAGTCTAAAGTATATCACTCAATAACCCAACCAGCTGCAATCCTCTGCACACAATCATTGTCCTGATGCCAGCATGTGCCACCACTCATACACAGATGACCCAAGCTGCCAGCTTGGATGGGGGATGCTCACATCCCATAGTGTGACACCACTGCTGCCAGGCCTTGCACTGCTGGTGATCCTGCAACTGTCCACAGAGACATCATCGTGAAACTGAGCTTGAAAGAGGTGATGCAAAAAGAACAATGTTCTCAACAGTTTTGAAAGCAAAAGGAGTAACAAGTGATACAAGCAAGCGGTGATTGTGAGCACAAGAACAGGGTAACACACACTCAACAGGAGCACAGGTGCAGGAGGTCCTGACTGCTTCACACGACATGGAGCCAGGCAGCAGCGAAGAACACGAAAATGAAGAAAGCAGGTAGATTTGGTTGCTCAATCAAACAACTCAAGTATAGAATGTATCCACCTAGTACAGAAAAGTCTGGACTTACAGTAACTGCACACACTCTAATGCCTAAGGGCTGGCGGCTTCGTATGTGAAGTGGAAAGCCTGCAAGCAATGTCCAGTATATACCAATACCTGCTGAGCCCCACTGCAGCTTGTCCAGTATATACCAATACCTGCTGAGCCCCACTGCAGTATATACCAGTATATACCAGTATATGTCCAGTATATACCAATGCCCAGTGTATACCAATACCTGCTGAGCCCCACTGCAGCTTGTCCAGTATATACCAATACCTGCTGAGCCCCACTGCAGTATATACCAGTATATACCAGTATATGTCCAGTATATACCAATGCCCAGTGTATACCAATACCTGCTGAGCCCCACTGCAGCTTGTCCAGTATATACCAATACCTGCTGAGCCCCAGTGCAGTATATACCAGTATATGTCCCGTATATACCAATGTCCAGTGTATACCAATACCTGCTGAGCCCCACTGCAGTATATACCAGTATATGTCCAGTATATGTCCCGTATATACCAATGTCCAGTGTATACCAATACCTGCTGAGCCCCACTGCAGTATATACCAGTATATGTCCCGTATATACCAATGTCCAGTGGATACCAATACCTGCTGAGCCCCACTGCAGCTTGTCACTCACCCCATGCCCACCAGAGCTGCCAGGGTTAACAGGGATGTGAGAAGCAAGAATCTATTTTCTGTCTAGCTCTATTCAGTGTACCCAGAAACTTCCTGCATCTATCATTTCTTTTTTCAAAAAGATTTATTTACATTCATGTTTTATGTATGAGCATTTTGCCTGCATGTATTTAGGGATACTGTATGTGTGCCTGGTACCTCTGAAGGCCAGAAGAGGGTGCCCTATTCCCTGGAACCCATGTTAGGGATGGTTGTGATCCACCATGTGGGTGCTGGGAACTAAACCCCAGTCCTCTACAAAAGCAGTAAGTGTTCCTAACCACTAAGTCATCTCTCCAGTCCCCCTGGGTTTGTTGTTGTTGTTGTTTTCGAGACAGAGTTTCTCTGTGTAGCTCTGGCTGTCCTGGAACTCACTTCGTAGACCAGGCTGGCCTTAAACTCAGAAATCCGCCTGCCTCTGCCTCTGAAGTGCTGGGATTACAGGCGTGCGCCACCAATGCTTGGCATCCCCGTTTTTTAAAAGACAGGGTGTCTTTGTCATCACAAGCAGTCCTAAACTCACTGTGTAGTGAGGACACTTCCCGAGTACTGGCATACATGTGCATACTAGCACCGGGTTCATGTGTGTTACAGCCAGGCCTCTGTGACTGCTAGGCAAGCACTCATCAGATGAACTGCATCCTGTGCTCCAGAAGCTGCCCATTTCTGCCAGGACCTTCTCATCTCTCACCTGCAAGCACTCATTCTCCTAGCAATGTCATGGACTACCTATACCTAGGCCTAGGTACTAGGGATACAAAGGCAGAGTTTTATGCAGTCCTGGGCATTGAACCTAGCAATGCAGATGGGCTGGACAAGTGCTCTATCTCTAAGCTACACCACCAAACCAATAACAAATTGGCCCCCAGACTCCCACCAGAATAATCTCTAAAATCCAAGTGTGTACAAGTCAGACTTCTGACTATTGCCTTCCATGGAGTTTCCTACACAGAGGTAACAATGTAAGCTGTGAATGTCATGGACGTGTGTTGTACATGTCTCCAAGGGCCTTTAAATTTATCATTAATCTTTTCTTGTCTTGTTATTTTTTAGACAGATCTTGTTATATAGCCCTTCCTTGCCTGGTACTTGCTATGTAACCCAGGCTGGCATTCCTCCTGCCTTGGCTTCTTGAGTCCTGAGATTAGAGGCATGTACCAACTACCTGGCCTCCAAGGTCTTGTATGTCTTCCCATGACTAGACTCAACCCCAGCTTTCTTTCATGACCTCAAGGCACCAGCCTGTCCTGTCTGAAGGCTTTGTACCTGCTGTTGCCAAAGCTTAAAATCTCTTTCCCTGACCACCAGCCACCACTGCAGCCTAACCAATGTCTACATATCACACCTTTTCACATAAAATGCTCTCTGCCTGCTGTGCTGGGTACAGTTCAGCAGCACTGTCTGCCTCAAAGCTGTGAGGCCGGGCTTCCTTGATTATGAATCTGAGCGAGTTCACAGTCCTATCTTTTCTTTTTCATCTTACATCTTATTATAGGAAATGTCAACTACACAAAAGCAGAGCATAATTAACCACCAGCTTCAGCAATTCCAACCCACATCCCCCATCCACAAACCTCATCAAACAGAACTGAAAGAAGTATATAAATCCCAACACCTTTCTACCTGAGCATATTTCAACCTACATCCCTAAAACAGTAGCGTCTTTTTAAGTGCTAGAGCTTGATCCTTTGTGTTTCCTACCTTATACTGTGCATGGTTGTTATGCACTTATGTTTGTGACTGTTCCATATTTCTTCCTGCTAAACTGTAAGTGTCACAAGAGTTGATGTCACTGTCATCCTTAGGGCATAGCATAGTTCCCCACACATAGCAGGAAGGCAGAGGGTTTTTTTTTTTTTTTTTTTTGGTTTGTTTATTTATTTATTTATTTATTTGTTTGTTTGTTTGTTTATTTTTTAAAAGCACATTTAAAGGTAAATAAATCCAGGGCTGGAGAAATGGCTCAGCGGTTAAGGGCACTGACCGCTCGCTCTTCCAGAGGTCCTGAGTTCAATTCCCAGCAACCACATGGTGGCTCACAATCATCTATAATGTAACCTGATGTCCTCTTCTGGTTTGCAGGTGTACATGCAGATAGAATACTCACATCCTAAAATAAATACATGCATCAAGGGAAAAGCAGGTAAGATACATGAATATGTTGGATTATTTGTTATTGTCAGGCATGCTGGCATATACCTGTATCCCAGCACCTGAATTCAGGACCAGCCTGGGTTACATAGTGAGACCAGTCTTCCTCCCTCACATCTCGGAAAAAAAGTTATATTACATTTTCTATTTCTTTATTTAGGATTAAAAAACAAAACAAAACAAAGAAAAACAAAAAACCAGGGCCTCAAACTTTGCCCCAAATGGGCCTGGAACTCACAGGGTGCACTTCTGTTTCAGCCTCTCAAGTACTAGCACTACAGGTATGAGTCACTGTACCTGACTTAGTGTTGCTTTCTAAAAAATAAAAAATATATTGGTAGACTACATAAAAGAACTATGAAGTTACAGGCGGTGGTGGCGCACGCCTGTAATCCCAGCGCTCTGGGAGGCAGGGCAGGCGGATTTCTGAGTTCGAGGCCAGCCTGGTCTACAGAGTGAGTTCCAGGACAGCCGGGGCTACACAGAGAAACCCTGTCTCAAAAAAAAAAAAAAAAAAAAAAAAAAAAAAAGACTTATGAAGTTTTTAGCTCTCTGTTTGATACAGAAATAATTCTGTTCTGCTGAGCGTGACTGTACACACTTTTAATCCCTGTTGAGGCAGGGGTATGTGGAGTTCTGGAAGTTCAAGGCCAGCCTGGTCTACAAAGTTCAAGATCAGAGCTACATTTGACTTTATTCTCAAAAACAGAAGAAGGAAAGAAAAAAGAAGAGAACTACTATGATATATTGGCTTTTAAAATTCAGTATTAAAACCATATAAGAATCTATTCTAATACTGCTATCCAGGAAAGGTATCCAAAGTACACACTAAATACTAAAGTTAGCTCTGGGAAGTGGGATTAGAGTTTTTCTTTTAATTTAGCCTATCAACATGTAGCTTTCAACATGCAGAACAGTCACAGGAGAGAGATGAGCTAACTCTGATGAGGCATCAGAGAACTGCACTCATGGTGGTTGTAGCATACTCTGGAAAGAACTTTCTAACAATCAAGTTGTATGAAAACAAATGCAATGTATCCAGAAACAGTAAAGTCCCACCAGGGGCAGAGGCTAGGAATCAGCTCTCTGGAATGGCAGAGAATGCCTGTGTGGTAAAGTCAGTGAACAGGTGACAGCGAAGCTCACACCCTGTGCACTGCTACAGCTCTAGTAGATGATTTGGAGGTGATTTTTTCCTGTGATGAGAATCGCAGCTTGAACATCACACATGCTAGGCAGGGCTCTATCACTGAGCTATACTGCCCACACTGTAGGTGAATTGGCAGTGGGTGGGTCCTTTCCTGTTAGTCCCTTTCTTTTCAATATCACACTGTCTGTCATTGTTTGTCAAGAATGTAACAACGCAGGGAGGAATGATTTATTTTGACTCACAAATTCAGGTTGTAGGCACTGTGGTGAAGAGAGAACAGTATCACCATGAGAGTTCACCATGGTGGTTAGAAAGAAGAAAGGAAGAGAGGGAATGCCTGCACTAGACACCCCCCCCCCATTTTCTCTGGGCCCTCAGCCTCTGGAACACACATGCAGGGTCTCCCTTCCTTAGTTAATCTTCCCTAAGCTTTACTAATATCCTAGCTACTCTATTCAGACTGAGAAGATTAACTTCATGCTTCTTGACTATCAGTCAATGGCTTTTAAAAATGCCAGATGTGGCTGTAAAATGGCTAAGCAGGTAAAGGCACTTGTTGCTAAGTCTGATGGGGAATCCACATGATGGAAGGAGAGCTAACTTCTTCTAGTTGCCTTCTATCTCCAAATGTGTGTCATGGCTTGTGTGCACATGCATGTACATTGTGGATGTGTGTGTGAACAAGATAAATGAAATGCCAAGCAAAATAATCAAATTATGGACATATAAATTATCAATGGAACGAAAACAGTCAAATCCAGTTCATGGCCTTGGAACTGGCACTGAAAACTAGTTTTTTGTTTTTTTTGTTTTTTGTTTTGGATTTGGTTTTTTCGGAGACAGGGTTTCTCTGTGTAGCCCTGGCTGTACTGGAACTCACTCTGTAGACCAGGCTGGCCTCGAACTCAGAAATCCGCCTGCCTCTGCCTCCCAGAGTGCTGGGATTACAGGCGTGCGCCACCACCGCCGGCGAAAACTAGTTTAAATATAATAATGTTCTGGTTGGGTTTTATCACCTTGACACAAATCTAGACATATATGGGAAGAGCATCTTAATTGAGAAAATGCCCCAATAAGACTGGCCTGTTAAATAAGTCTATGGGACATTTCCCTGATTAACGTTTGATGTGGGAAATTAAGTAGGGCTACTACCTACAAGAGGCATATTTTCAGCTGGGTGTGGTGGCGCACACCTGTAATCCCAGCACTTGGGAGGCAGAGGCAGGTGGATTTCTGAGTTCGAGGCCAGCCTGGTCTACAGAGTAAATTCCAGGACAGCCATGACTACACAGAGAAACCCTGTCTCAAAAAACGAAAAAAAAAAAAAAAAAAAAAAGAGGCATATTTTCCAGGCTGCTTTTATTTATTCAAAAAAGTATCCATCCAGTTCCCTACCCCAAAATAAACAGTAAGCAGGAACTTGTGTAAATACAAGCAGTTAAGGAAGCATGGGACTGAACAGAGCTTGCTCCATCAAGCCCTGCTCTCAGAATGCTCGACAAGAGAACCCTGTTCTCTCTAGGTCATCTTGCAAGAATGTTTCTGTCAAACTGGGAAATGGGCCACATGCACAAAGTAAAGAAAAGGGTAGACTAAACTTCTTAAATGTCTAAGACAAAGAAAATGAAAACATTTCTCAGGTCACTTAAGAGATGAGGGAGATCCTACCCCAAGAAGTTAAAAAGTCAGAGGTGCAGGGACTGCAAGATGGCTCAGCAGTTAGGAACACTGGTTGTTCTTCCAGAGGACCCAGGATTAAGTCGCAGTGCCTGCACGGCAGCTCACACCCATCTCTTACCTCCAGTTCCAGGGGACTGACATCCTCATACATACACACATGAAGGCAAACCACCAGTGCCCGTAAAGTAAAATAAATAATAAATCATTAAAGAAAAAGTTCAGAATTACAAAGAACCTTGGACGTCACTGAGCCCAGCCATCCCACTGGACACAGGGGACCCTTCAGGTCAGTAGTTTTCAACTTTTCCGTCCCCCTTTGGGGATCAAAGGACTCTTAAAAAAAAAAAAAGATTTATTTATTATTATATCTAAGTACACTGTAGCTGTCTTCAGGCATACCAGAAGAGGGCGTCAGATCTCTTTATGGATGGTTGTGAGTCACCATATGGTTACTGGGAATTGAACTCAGGACTTTGGAAGAGTAATCAGTGCTCTTAATTAGCTGAGCCATCTCTCCATCCCATCCCCTTTATTTATTATTATATAAATGACTTTTTCACAGGGGTTGCATGACCCTTTAGTAGCATATATCCTGAATATCATCAGATATTTACATTACAATATATAACAGTAGCAAAATTAGAGTAATGAACGTTGGGGAGGGAACTTTATTAAAGGGTCGCAGTGTTAGGAAGGTTGGAAACCTGGCTCTGAAGTGACAAATAACTTAAGGACCATCTCAAAAGATGGCTGGTTCTACTGTTAGACTGCACAGACTCTTACAGAGGGCTGGCTCTGGGTGGGTTCTATTCCTCTATCTGGACCACTTCCATCTCCCATGCAAGACAATGGTGGAGGCTAGAAGATTCTAGCAGAGGAGAGTCCATTTCTTTCTTTCTTTCTTTTTTTTTTTTTTCTTTTTTTTTTCTTTTCTTCTGAGACAGGGTTTCTCTGTGTAGCCCTGGCTGTCCTGGAACTCACTCTAGCCCAGGCTAGCCTCGAACTCAGAAATCCGCCTGCCTCTGCCTCCCAAGTGCTGGGATTAAAGGCGTGTGCCACCACAGCCCAGTTTCCATTTCTTATATTCTACCAAAATTCAAGCCAGCAGAGTCAACTTCATCAAGGAGATCAATCATGGGGAACAGATTCAGCAGGTGATTGCTACGACTTCAGTGGAGGTGCAAAACAACCTCACGTCTACCAGGGAACTAGGACAAAGGTTAACAGAGGGAACAGAACACTGCTGAGCACTGGCTGGAAATGATAGCAATAGACTACACCCAGTTCAGCTGCCAATGAGGCTTTCCTCAAAACACCCGAAAACCAACTGAGGCCTGGACAAGAAAAGATTCTTAGCCTTTCTCAAGTGGTAGCCTTACTTACAAACTGTGAAGCTCCCTTGACTTTCCTCAGCTCTAGGCAGGGAGAGCCACAAAAGAAAATACCACTGAAAAACATACAAGGATTTCAGAAAGGAATACAAGTCCAAAGCAATCCAACAGCCAACGGTCCAGGAAGTATCACCAAGAATTCTCTGTTAAGCCTAGGAAACCCAGTACTTGCTCTAAACTAGTCCAGTAACATGTTTGTACATATCTGGGTTTATCCGTCTGATCCTTGCAATCCAGAGCTAAAGATAAATGTTATCTGAACTATGCTACCAGACTGTAGTCAGTTCAATTCTCTGAGAGTCAATTTCCTTGCCTAGATTAGATTATCTCTAACATCTAGCTCTTGTTGTGAAAGATAGTTATAATGCCTCTAATTCATTAAGCTGCTAGGTCTGGTGGTATAGCCCTAAAATACCATCTGCTTGCAGTCCTGTAATCCCAGTCACTGAGGTGGAAAGATTGAAAATTTAAGGCCTACCTGAGTAGCTTAGTTTGACAGTGTCTTAAAGTAAAAAATAAAAATAATATTAATAATAAATTTTAAGGGAGAGGAAACACTGGTAGCGTGCTTGCCTAGAATGTCTGAGGTCCTGAGATGACTCTCTAGCAAACACCCAATAAGATCTTACAATGCAACACCAAGAAGCAGTAAAGTTCTTTTTTTTTTATATTAGATATATTCTTTATTTACATTTCAAATTATTTCCCCTTTCCTGGTTTTCCCCCTCCCCCAAAATCCTATAAGCCCTCTTCTCTCCCCCTGTTCCCCAATCAACCCCCTCCCTCTTCCCTGTCCTGGTATTCCTCTACACTGCTGCATCAAGCCTTTCCAGGACCAGGTGCCTCTCCTTCCTTCTTCTTGGACATCATTTGATATGTGAATTGTGTCTTGGGTATTCCAAGTTTCTGGGCTAATATCCGCTTATCAGTGAGTGCATACTCTGCGTGTTCTTTTGTGACTGGGTTACCTCACTTAGGATGATATTTTTCAGTTCTACCCATTTGCCTAAGAATTTCATGAATTTATTGTTTTTAATAGCTGAATAGTACTCCATTGTGTAAATATACCACAGTTTCTGTATCCATTCCTCCGTTGAGGAACATCTGGGTTCTTTCCAGTTTCAGGCTATTATAAATAGGGCTGCTATGAACATAGTAGAGCATGTGTCCTTATCACATGATGGGAAATCCTCTGGGTATATGCCCAGGAGTGGTATAGCAGGGTCCTCCGCAGTAAAGTTCTAAGCTGGGCAGTGGTGGTGCACTCCTTTAATCCCAGCACTTGAGAGGCATGGCAGGAGGAGCTCTGTGAGTTTGAAGCTAGCCTCGTCTACAGAAAGAATTCCAGGGCAGGCAGGACTACACTGTGAAATCCTATCTCAAAAAAAAAAAAAAAGTACTTAATTTTCAGTAATTTAGCTCCACATCAGCCTTATTTCCCTGGCTTGTTATTGCTAGTTAAGTAGGATTCAGGTAGGTTAGGTTATATGGAATAGTAATCAGTATATATACCTACTGATACTTCTGGTGATTTAAGTAACTGTGGAACCAACCAGTCGGTACCATTTTTACTGAAATATAATCTTCAGACTTCAAGAAGGAAAGGACAATGTCTTAGTTTATATTTTTGTTGGTCTGAAAAAGATATCCTGCAAGGAATGTTCTGATGGTCATTTTATCCAGAGACTATGTACCTGGAACCGCACTGTCAACGAAGTATGGCACAAATTCTTCCATGGTTTGGGCCTTTCTAGAGCCAATGTTTACCACTCCTCTCCTCATTTCTATATTCCAACAGTGGCATCACTTTCTCCTAAGACTGTGACAGCAGTCATGCTCCTGTGACCCAGAGCAGCCTGAGAAGGTAATTCCTACCCACAGACACCTAAGGCATTCTTCTGATTCTGTGACAGAACACATTGGACAAAAGTGCCTGGGTGTGGTGAGTTACTGATTCCATAAGAGCTTCCTATCTGCCACAAAATGTATAACTATTCATGTGGAAATACCATGTTGTAACTTAGGAATGTGTATTCAATTTTCATGTCAGTAATGCCTTAATTAAAAAAAAAATCATGCACAAGGCCTTGGGCTTAACCCCCAGCAACAAAGGAAAAACAGTCTTTCTATCTGGGTGTCCGTGCAAGGCTGCAGTGGTAATAACTAAATCCTTGGGACAGGGCCAAGTCTCTTGGCATTTCCTAAGGAAATTCTGGTATGTACTGCTATGATTTTTTTTTTTAAATAAAGAGAAGAATATTTTAAGGACAGAGCAAAAGTTGGCCTAGTCTACAGAAAGAATTCCAGGGCAGGCAGGACTACACAGTGAAATCCTATCTCAAAAAAAAAAAAAAATTAAAGTACTTAATTTTCAATAATTTAGCTCCACATCAGCCTTATTTCCCTGGCTTGTTATTGCTAGGTGAGTAGGATTTAGTGTAAGTTAGGTTATAGAGAATTAGTAAATATATAACCTACTGATGCTCCTGCCTGTGTCAAAGAATCCGGTGAAGTCAATGAAACTGGATGAACTGTCTAACCAAGGAAGCCCTGAAGCTACTTCCAGTAGAGACCAGCCCTCTAAACTTAGAAACCACTGAGTACAGTAAAATTTGATTTTTGGTTTTGTTGTTCTGAGACAGGTTCTGTGTAGCACTGGCTGTCCTGGAGCTTACAGAGCTCCTTCTGCCTTTGCCTCTCCAGTGCTGGGACCAAAGGTGGGCACCACAATGCTCAGCAATCGTAGTAAAGTTGAAGGAAAAGGCTGGACATGTATTTCTATTTTTGAAATCTCACTTCTCAAGGGGCTAAGGCAGAAGGACTGTGAGCTTTAGGTCAGGGTGGGCCAAACAATAAAACCTTGTCTAAAAAAAAAAAAAGGCAAAGGAGGAAAAAAATCAGTAAACTTTAAACAGGCCTACCTCTTCACTTAAGCACACTTTCTTTAAAAAGAGGCACACAGCAAAGAGGATCATAACATGTTCAAGGCCAGACTTGGTCCAAGCCAGATAGAACTATCAGATCTTGTCTCAAAAACAGACAAGCAGAAGTGAACCCCTTTCCTTTCCCCTTAGGTAATGACAGACGAGTGGCTCACCTTTAAAAGACCCAGTCCTTAAAACTTCCTCAAAAGCCCTTCAATCCCCAGAGTCTAACAACACAGGAATGAAGAAATTTTCTTTCTTCCTTCCTTCCTTTCTTCCTTCCTTCCTTCCTTCCTTCCTTCCTTCCTTCCTTCCTTCCTTTCATTCATTCATTCATTCATTCATTCATTCATTCATTTCTTGGTTTTTCGAGACAGGGTTTCTCTGTGTAGCCCTGGCTGTCCTGGAACTCACTCTGTAGACCAGGCTGGCCTTGAACTCAGAAATCCACCTGCCTCTGCCTCCCAAGTGCTGGAATTACAGGCAGGGAAGAACTTTCAAGGGAACTAAGGGATGGTGAACTTGAAACAGTCATCCTTGGGACAGTTGAACTACAATCCCCAAGAAGCTTCCAGAAAGAAGCAAAGAGCATGGGAGCTAAACAATAACTACTAAGCACGTGGAAAGACTCTCAGCACAGGAGCCAAGGAGGCTGTAAAGGAAAAAGGAAAAAAAGGCCTTGACTGAATGTGTGCTGGGAGGTAAATTTGCCTACTGTTCTTGGAGTTAACTAAGTAGATGCTGGAAATTTGGGACTAGAAAAAGGGTGAATCAGGAGGAAAAGCACCTGGACTGGATCAATCCAGACACTCTCTGATGCATACACTGAAAGGTTTGCAGAACTTCCTGCCCTTTCTGGAGTGGTTGAAGATTTCTCCCAGAAGCCTTTAGGAAACCATTCTCTCTACTGTGAAACCCATGTGTGAAGCCCATGCTCTAGGCTGTTTTCCGTGGAAGCCGCCTTTCTGATGTGACTCTCATAGCCTCTCCTGGGCACTCATCCACAGCTGTTCCAATGTTGGGTTTTTTAAATCTGTCTGTCTGTCTGCCTGCCTGCCTGTCAGTTCCTTTAGGTTACAAAACTTCCTACTTAGATAACTCTTAAAAACCTAAGCCATCAGCCAGGTGGGGTGGCATTAATCTGAGTATTTGGGAAGCAGTGACAGGTAGATTTCTGTACCAGCCTGATTTACAGAGCCAAGTTCCAGAACAGCCAGGGCTACACAGAGAAAACCTGTCTTGAAAAAACAAACAAAACAAAAACCTAGGCTGGGGCTGGGAAAGTGGCTAGATAGAGAGTAAAGTATTTGCTGTGTTGGTGTGATGATGACATGAGTTCAAATGTCCAGAACTTATGTAAAGTGGGATGTAGCAGCACATTAGTAATCCCACCATTCCTTCAGCAAGATAAGAGGTGGAGACAGGAGAATCCCTGAAAGTTCACATACTGGTTAGCTTGGTGTATACAAGGTGAACAAATATGCTCTTCCTCAAACAAGTGGGAGACAAGGACCAACTCCTGAGGTTGACCTCTGACTTCCAGAGTATGCCATGGCATGTACACACCACTGTATGTGCTTTCTCAATCTCTCCCTTCCCTCCCTTCTCCTCCCCTCTCCCTTTCTCTCCCTCTCCCTCTCCCTCTCCCTCTCTCTCTCTCTCTCTCTCTCTCTCTCTCTCTCTCTCTCTCTCTCTCTCTCTCATACACACATACACACCTTACACAGAAAATAAATAAATAAAACCTAAGCCAGGTAAGGCAGGAGATGACCGTAATTCTAGCATTTGTGGGGTAGAAACAGGAGGATCAAGAATTTGAGGTCAGCTTGGGCTATATGAAACCTTGAAGAAGGGGGACAAAAAGCTCACAGAACAGGGCTAGAGAGATGGCTCAGTGTTAAGGACACTTGCAGAGGACCTGGGCTCAGTTCTGGGGGACTTGGCACTTTCTTCTGGTCTCTGTGGGTACTAGGTATGCATTCAGGATACTTAGAAACATGCAGGCGGAATACTCAGACATTTAAAAATGTATTTTTAAAATAATATTTTTTTATTATTTTGGAATGTCACATCATGAACCAGGATCACACTCATTTCCTAGTCCTCTCAGATCTGCCTCCCAACCCTTGTGACCCCTGTCCCCAAAAAAGAACAATAATAAGAAAAAAATCCAATTTGTGTTGCCCATATATTCACACCGGGAGCATGTCAAACTCCCAGTGGCCAGTCCCTTAAAGAAATCTGAGTCCTTCCCCACCTGCACCCCCGCCAAAGCCATCAGTTGTGGAGAGCTACACTTCAGCATCCTTATCACAAATTTTAAGAGTTCTTTTGAAAGAGTTCTATCTATAGACTGTTACCTTAAAAAACATTTTTAAAAACTGATATAAAATAGTTAAAAATGGAAATAGATGAAAACTTAGTTGGCACATTTTTGTGAAAATGACATTTTTATAGAGGAATGGTACAGCTAAACATGCCACATAAACTGTCAGAGGACTAGATGTCTACAAGGTTTCATGTCCCCTGGCTAGCCCTTGAAAGTTTGACTTTAGTTAATTCCCTCTACACAAAGATCCTGAGTAAAGCTACAAGAGAGGTGGCTGAGATGCGCTGCTCTGTGAAGGGGAAGGAGTTAAAATAGCTGCTTTCTCTGGGGGCAGGAAGGAGGTTATTTCATGAGGGCCCAAACAGCAAGACTACCTCAGTACAAACATTGTTTGGCTTGAAGGCACAATGTGGGCAGTTACTCCAGCAAAGGCCCCAGGGCAGGAACTAACACAGGCTGAAGTGTCAGAGTCATGGTGCTGGGGTCCCAGCGCATCCCTGCAAGGATGTCCACAAAACACAGCCTACTTTATTATGCACCATTTTGTATCTGACCCATTGAAAAGTGAATTTAAAGAGAGTCAGTGGGAGAAAATTCAAAGTTATTCCTAAATTTCCATTTGACCTAGCCAGTGGTGAAGGCACATGCCTTCAATCGCAGTTTGAGGGAGGCAGAGGCAGGCGAATCTCTGAGTTCAAGGCCAACCTGGGCTATGGATTAAGTTTCAGGATAGCCAGGCTACAGAGAAACCCTGTCTCAGATAGACAGAGAGACAGGTAGGTAGGCAGGTCAGCCCTGAAAATATACATATAAGTAACATTATGTAAACTAAGCAGGTTTTATTTAGGAGAAAGAGAGGATGAGAATACACACACACACACACACACACACACACACACACACACACACACACAAAATGACATTGAAAAAAGAGGCCATGAATTTGAAAGGAAGCAGGGAGGGCTATAAGGGAAGTTTGAAGGGAGGTAAGGGAAGAAGAAATGTCATTATGTCATTATAATCTTGAAAAGTAAGGGGGAAAAAACCCTGAAAAATTCCAAGTTTTTTTGTGGGAAAAAAAAAATCAATCCCCCACTGGGAGGGGGGCACAGATTTTTGGAAGAGGCCACTAGAGAAAGATGACACAGAACTGATGAAGGTCTTTTTAGTCTTTATCCGTAGGATAGATTCTTCTCCTTCTACTCAATGATGACATGCTAAACTTGTTCACTGGGTAGCTGAAGGGCTAACTGTCGTAGCACTGGATTCTCACACAAGACCCAGTCCTGACCCATGATTCCCGTTGCTGACTTGATAGTCTCTGCACGAACTGCTTTCCTGCATGTCAGTCACTGCCTCAGCTAGCCACTAACAGCAGCCTGGGATAAGATGAGTAGGGACAGACGGGTGAGCTAATAGCTACATAACCACTTCAAAGCCAGTCAGCTGTACCTGATATTTCAAAACTTGTCGTTATTACCATCTAAGTCCCTCACAATCAAGTGTTAGAATTTCCTGCACAGAGAAGCACTGAATACAAACCTGCTGATAAACAAGTGACATGCCCAGAGGAACACAGAAGCGAGAGGAAAGCCCACCCACGCCCACAGGGCCGACCCTTGTCCCCTGGACCTGAGTTCCCAACCAAAGTGCTTTCTCTCTTAAGGGAGAACCCTGATGTCTCTGGAAATTATTGGCAGTCACAACTGACAGGAAGGAAGTGGAAATGTGTTAGGCATCTAGAGGCCAAGGAGTACTGATAAATACCCAAAATACACAGGGCAATCCCCACAAGGAATTACCAAAATGTCAATAGTGCTGAGGTCAAGAAATACTGATCTAGAGCAATCAGTCTTAAGCCTTTAGATTGAAACAGGCAAGATAGGAAAATATGCCAATTCTGCAGAAAACTTTCTCTTGTCCTGTGGCAGACAGGCATTTAGTTGTAGCTTGATGGGTACTTTCTAGGCCTATGTGTCAAATGCTTGGTCCTGGGGATGATACAGCATATGAGAAGCAGGGCTTCCTGAGAAATCTTCAAATCATTGGGCGTCTGCCACCAGAGGATAGTGTGAGACCCTAGTTTCATCCTCTTTGTTGTTTCCTAGTTTTGCCAAACCACATGCTGCAGTCATGATGTACGGTCTTTGTTATGGATGGACCCTCCACAACTATGAACCAAAACAAACCTTTCTTCTTAAAAAAAAAAAAAAACAATTAGACATTTATTTATGTGTATGTGGGTTTGCCTGCAGGCATGCATGTGCACCAAGTACACAGCCTTGTGCCCATGAAGGCCAGACCCCCTGAAACTGGAGTTACAGGTTGTTGGGTGTAAACTGAACCTGGGACCTCTACAAAAACAGACAGTCCTCTTAACAGCAACTGCACCCCCCTCCCTCCACAAGCCTTTTCTCTTTATAAGATAAAGATTGGATTTCTTTATCCAATCTTTATCCTTGGATTTCTCAATATAGTGACAGAAGGCTGACTAAATTGAAAGTACCTTACAGACTCTCCAGTTCAAGCACAAATAGAGAAACTGAACCTCCAAGAATTCAAGTTTATTAAAAAAATGATCATCAGTTGAACCGGAATTAGAATTGTCTTTACTTATCCCTAAAATAGGAGGTGCTCAATAATAGTTACTAAAGTAATACCTCATTCTTTAGTTGTTCTTTGTACTATAACACTATTGTGCAGCTAGAAAATGTAGAAGACTAAGGGTGAGATATCTTTCCATTTACACTCCTCTACTTCCTCAAAAGGAAACCTAGAAGGACAAGTGTGCTGGATCTCAGGACCAAGCAGCCAGGCAGGAGAGGCTTCTCAGCTGCTCCCAGCAAAACACAGGCTTTTCGCCCAGCCTGCAGCTCTACGCCAAACCTTCTCGGTCAACAGATGAGCTCTGTGATCCAAAAGGAGCAGCCTTCCCAAAACAGCAGAGGAGACCAAACCAACAGCAAACACAAAGAAAACCAACGCCGTTTCCCAAGTCACATCCATATCGAAACAAGTTAGATAGCTTTGACTTCTAACCAAACAGCAGCATAGAAATTAATTCTGAGATGAAAGCACAAATGGCTATTCCAGTGACATGCTGAATGTTAGTCATTATAACAGCCCTGCCTAAAAGGGAGGAGATGAAAAGGTTTGCCCTTTCACACAAGAACACCCATCATGACCTTTCAAAGCTGGACACATCAGAAGCAAATATGAGATATACATATAGAAAGATTTGGCATGGGGAAGGGCAAAGATGCCAGCCCGACAGAGACAGATCTGTGCAGGCATCTGTATCCAGAGACTAGGATAGGACTCCAAGAAACTAATCACAGCTTCCAAGGAGTCAAGGCAAGGTCCTTTAATTAAGCAAACCTGTTTTAGTGGCACAAAGAGAGCTTCTAGGACTGCTGAAGGATACTATTAATCCCACCAGAATGGTGTCTAAATATTTACTCCCATCCACAAAAGGGTTTAGCACTGCTATTTCAGCTTCCAGTTTCACCCCCTGGCTACATTTTCCTCCAGATGATCTGTCACACTGAAACCTCCTACAGAGGGACAAGGGATCAGCTTCATGACAGCCTCCAGCTTTCATGTGGTTCAGATGCCAGGAGTGCACAAATGAAATGCTGCAAAGAAGCAATTACCACAAAGCAGTCATGAGATTCACCTCTCAGCTTCCTAGAATGTCACAGGTCTCCAGGCAGCAGGGTGAACAGTGTGAAGGGGACTGTTACAAATCAGAAGAAGATCTGACACACAGCAGCGAAAAGCACCATCTGTGGTAGGCAGAGGCGCGGCCAGCCAGTGTGCATCAGCTGTGCACACAGAGACATAGTCCATTGTCTTTGTTTACAGTCTAAGAAAACCCTTGCTTAAAAACCAAAAATTGTAGCAATTATCATTCCCTTTTTAAGCACAGTAGGGCCTCTAATCCGCCTTTCCAGATGGGTTTGAGTGAAGAAAGTGTGTGCGAATACCTAAGGGGCTAATCATGGTGTGACAACACTTTCCCACTAGGCAGGGTATGGTGTGCTGACCCATCCCGCTGTGATATGACACATAAAGCTGTCCTGTGCCGCCAGGATTCCCCAGCTCTCCACTCCTTGCCTCAACAGATGTCTATGGCAGTAAAGCATTTCCGAATGGCAGCTCCTACGGCAAAACCATCTCCAAATGGCTCCAACCCAGGAGATGCCACCCAACATCTTTAAATTAGAGGAACCCATAACTGCTTAGACTAAAACATAAATAACTTATCAATCTAGTAGTAGCACAAAAATTTACATTGCACTATTATCTATAATAATAAAAACTGAAAACACAAATGCCTAATAGTTACTATTACATAAAAGATGGCATGCTCCTATGATGGAGTATGCTTTTATAAATAGATAAATAAATGTTTACATGTTTTTAATGTCATCAAAATACCTATGGCAAAAATTAAATGAAATAATAGTGTCATAAAAATTGATGAATACAAACTCAGATAAATAATGAAGAGTGAGAATTCTGAGAGATATCATTTGCATGATTCTGGTTTTTCATACTTTCCAATTATTTTATTATGAATATGAGTAAGTGCTATAGTCAGAAAAAATGGCTGCTCTTAGCTCTGTTTGTAAAGGCAACAGCTTCTAATGCTCAGAAAATAAGCACACCTCCCCACTGCTTAAATCTCATAAGATTAAAAAAAAAAAAAGCAAAAGCCCTGCTCTAGGAGTCTGTTCCCATGGCAACAAGTCTTCCTCTCCCCCTTAAATACATGAGCAGTCTAATGAAATGAGGATCTATTTTCACTCTGCCATAATACAGACCCTCAATTTGAGTTCCTTGTGCTGAGCTGCTTCTGCTCAGACAAGGCTCAGACCCAAGGATGATACTCGAGGGAACTAAACTGCATCCCCTGGTTCCAAAGCTTCATTTAAAGACGGCCCTTGCTTTCTTGTATGAGCTGGAAACACATAGCAGCCCCACGACAAGGAAAACCTTTTCTTAGATTTTTCCCTGTCTGCAGTAATTCCTCTTGCCAAATTCCCCATGCCCACTTTCAAAGTGACAAAGCCAAGCCCTGTGCCAAGCAGCTACTCTGAGTAAATACACTTTCAATCTGGCCTAAGAGCCTGACTGAATCTTTTTCATTCTTTTGATCAAGTTTTCTCTGACACTATAATTCATTTCCAACGACTCTGCTGTTTGTAACCTGACAAGGACAAGGGTCCTTGCTAGCTTGTCCTTAAAGGCTGTGTCAGTTAGCACATGAGCTAAAGTATCAACAGCAATAAAAAGATGGAGGCTGCAGATTGTAGACTAAGACCTCATTCTCTACATTGAAAGTTCTTTTTTTTGTTTTGTTTTGTTTTTCTTTTCTTTTCTTCTTCTTCTTTTTTTTTTTTTTTTTTTTTTTTTTTTTTTGAATTTGGTTTTTTCGAGACAGGGTTTCTCTCTCTGTATAGCCCTTGCTGTCCTGGAACTCACTCTGCAGACCAGGCTGGCCTCAAACTCAGAAATCCGCCTGCCTCTGCCTCTCAGAGTGCTAGGATTACAGGCGTGCGTTACCACTGCCCAGCCAGAAAGTTCAATAAGAAATGATTTTTCAAAAGCTTAAGAAGTGCCAGACATGGTGGCACACACCTTTAATCCTAGCTCTTAGAGGAGGCAAAGGCAGGTAGATTTCTTTGTCTGAAGCCAAACTTGTCTACAAAGTGAATTCCAGAACAGCCAAAACTACATAGAGAAACCCTGTCTCAACAAAACAAAACAAAACAAAACAAAACAAAACAAAACAAAAAACAGCATAAGAACTAAAACAACCATCAAAGTGATATTAAAGCAAATTCTTAGCCGGGCGGTGGTGTCGCACACCAGTAATCCCAGCACTTGGGAGGCAGAGGCAGGTGGATTTCTGAGTTCGAGGCCAGCCTAGTCTACAGAGTGAGTTCCAGGACAGCCAGGGCTACACAGAGAAACCCTGTCTCGAAAAAACCAAATCCCCCCCCCCCCCCCCCCCCCGCCCAAAAAAAAAGCAAATTCTTTCAAGTCAAAGCCAAAAATACAAGAGGACTAAATTCTAAACCTACACCCTCGGGGACTTCCAGTCTCTTAAGAAAAGAGGAAGAAGTTAAAAGCAACATCAAGTTGTGTGCACTTGGGGCAAACAAGGTAAAGCACATGAACCCAGCTACAGATGAATACTTTGGAGAGAGTCTGGGGATTTACAGTCTAGCCTTCGCTAACAACTGCTGCAAAAGAAAGTGTGCTAGCTGGGTTTTGTCAACTTGACACAAACTAGAATCATGTGGCAGGAAGGAACCACAGCTGAGGAAACGCCTCAGCAGACTGGGCTGTGGGCATGTCTATTGAGGTATTTTTCTTGATTGTGGATTGATGTTCCAAAGCCCAGCTCACGGTGGGCAGTGCCACCTCTGGGCAGGTGCTCCAGGGCGGTATAAGAAAGGTAACTAACTGAATGTGAGCCTGGAAGCAAGTCAGTAAACAGCTTTCCTCATGCCCTGCCTCTGCTCCTGCATGAGTTCTGTCCTTCCTCAAGGATGGGCTGTGGGGCATGTAATCCAGATTAACCTTTTCTCTTCTCCAGTTGCTTTTGATCATGGTGTTTATCACAGCAACAGAAAGCACACCAAGAGAAACAGCTCTAAAAGAAAGGAGAGGGAAAGATACTTGCTACAGTCGCTGTGCTGGGACACAATTACCCTCAGGCAGAGCAGTCTTCCTCCCTCCTCAGTCCTTTACTATCCTCTCTACACCACAAAATGCGACCATACACATTCATTCAGCTGGGGGAGAGAAAAACAATGACAGGAAGCCAAAAAGATCCAGTTTAGGACTAATACATTTCCTGTAAAAGCTGAGTTGATGTAAAAGAAAGAAAGAAAGAAAGAAAGAAAGAAAGAAAGAAAGAAAGAAAGAAAGAAAGAAAGAAAGAAAGAAAGAAAGAAAGAAAGGAAGGAAGGAAGGAAGGAAGGAAGGAAGGAAGGAAGGAAGGAAGGAAGGAAGGAAGGAAATAAAGGAATGAACAAAATCTTTCTGCGTGTACTTGTAAAACCTAGTAAGTTTTCAAGTTGTATTCTCTATGCATCTAAAACTAACCTGGGATGCAAAAACTGTCCAATGTCTATGTACACTGTCAATAAAATGAAGGAACAAAAGAAAATCCTATTCCTCCACAAGCCACAGGTTGGGGAAGTGGGATTCCAGGGCAGGTTACAGCCACACAAGTGGGAGTGTGGGAAGGTGGAGAGTTGACCACCGAATACAACCCCCACAGCAACCTTACATTGCTGGATGGCCACACGTCAATTTGGCTCGTCTCTAGGGCTTTCCACTGGGGAAGGAACTGCCGTTCAGCCATCAGTGGACCAGCATCCATAAAGCCTGTGGGGAAATACAGGATCCAGAAGAGTGGGGTAGGGAAGGAGACAGTTTGAAAAGAATAGAGTCAAACAGTAAGAAGTAATTATCACTATAAAACATGAAGCTTTACAAAGGCACAGATGTGCCTTTAAGATATACCTTTAAAGACAAGTAGTCTGGCTGAAAAGAATGGGTGTTCTGGGGAAATTTTTCAAAGCTAGCTGCAGCAGTGCATGCTTGTAGCACCGGTGCTTCAGAGGTGGTTACAGCATGGTCAAGAGGTCAAGGTATCCTCAGCCACGTAGGGAATCTGAGACCAGCCTAACCTATGCGAGGCTCTGTCTCAGCTTTTCAAAATTATCTACTTACTTGTTTATTTAAAGTATAAAACCTAAGCCAGGCATGGTGGATTACTCAAGTGAGCCTAGCATTTAAGTGTCTTGGGTAAGAGCAGGGCCCCAAGTCAAAGGCCAGCCTGAGTTACTTAGTGAGTTCAGCACAGTCAGAGTTACATAGCAAGACCATGTCTCAAAAGTAAATAAACAGAACCCAAACGGCATTTAATTGTGTCTATGAACTGCAAGAATGCCTTCAAAAAGAAATTAATTTTTCAGAGAAAAGTAAAAAAGGACTGAAACTCAGGTGATTCTTATAGTCGGTGACAACTTAAACAATGACATTCCCTTAGTCTGTGGAAAGTAATAGCTCCAAAATAAACATACTCACATCGCACTGAAACCTTTTGCTGGCCTAGTTCCACCAAAGCCATTAACTTGATCAAAGCCCAAATGCAGGTGACCTGATTCACAGAAAAGCACTTGTAGAAAGTGCTGAACTGGGATCGCCTACGCAAATGCTCTTATAGTCAGGAAGAGAATTAGCAGGTTTGCCTTTATATGGAGCAGTGACGTGCCTTGCAAGACTATATACCTTTCAGGTTTAATGCAGAAGGAAATAGATTTAGTGATGTCACTTTTTTTTCCAGACAGGGTTTCTTTGTGCAGCTTTGGCTGTCCTAGAACTTGCTCAGTAGATCAGGCTAGCCTCAAACTCATGGAGAGCTTTTTTCACCCAGTACTGACTAACCTAACCCAAGCTCTTGGGAGACACCAGACACCAGCGTCCAACCACTCACCGGCAAGTCTAGATAAGAAGCACATGGCATAAGGAAAAATTAACCCCATTGCAAATGCTTAACTATCAAGGAAAGCTTAAGCCGCACCGTGTTTTAAGACTGCCACAAAACTCAGTGCATCTTCCTGGTACTGACTAGTCTCCCAGGTGAGGATGGGACAATAAATATGCCTAGACCTAGGCTTCCCAGACTTGGAAAAGTGGAAAAGTATTTTCTGAGTAACGAAATAATAAACAAATGCACAGCTCCTGGTGGGAGTAATAGTCAAACAGTTTCAACCAGTCACACAACCTTCCAGACTTTGACTTCTTATCTCAGTGCTTCCTTCAGCAATAGTTAGGAACCTTTATAAGCACATGAGGCAGGGTCCTATCTCTTGTCCACATTTACCTGGGTAGCCCTTACTCCTAATAACTACAGGAGAATGATCACAACTTAAAGATGTCTTTGGTACCCTAGTGTCTGTCAGTGCTTGGACCCTACCCTTATTCTACTCTACCACAGGGAACCAATAACATTTCCCAGCCTCCCCCGTCAAAAGGTTTCTGCATAATTTCCCTCAATGAGAGATCCTAGCAAGAGAGATCCTTTGAAAAAGAGGGAAAGAATTCAGAGTTCTCTTATTTGGGTTATTAGCTGGGTTCCAGCTGCCACCAATTCCTCTTTCCATGCTTTGGATCATGCCACGTGCTTCTAATACTTTATCATTTCCTTAGCCACGCAGTAGCTCCTGGAGACCAAAATGCCAGGGTCTCAGCAGCCACTTAGCTGAACCCAATTCCCCGACTACGGGTTTGTTCCCTAACTGGTCCTTGACTGAGAAGACCTGCTAATAGGTATGCCAAACATATTTTTGAAACTATTTTTTAGAAAATAATTTTCTTTTATCCAAAGTCCTGTAAAATTCTTCTTCTAGTAAAGAACAAAATATGTACAGATGAAAAAAATTCACACATTCATTATTTAATGATATACTTAGTGTGACCTTACCAAACCCTATCACTGCTGGGAAGATAAGTAAACATAGTCCCAAGTCCTCCTCCTAGTGGGCTTACATCCTAGTGGACACTTCGAGCATGGCAAGTCACAATTTGAGAAGTTAACTGTGGACTGGGGATATCTACAGTGCAGTTACTAACTTCTTGCCTAACATGAATGACGCTTTGAGTTCGACACCTAGCATCATGTGAGCTAGGTGTGTTGGCTGCCTACCTTTAATCCTAGTGCTCGGGAAGTTGAGATAAGAATATCAGAAGTTAAAGGTCACCCTCAGCTACATATTAAATTTAAGGACACCCTAGGAAACACAAGATCCTGTCAAAAAGAAAAGAGGGAGGGAGGAAAGAAGGAAGAAATGAAGAAAACAAAGAGCTAATCCACCAAAGTTCGTTGTTCTGGCAAAGTCTAAATGCACTAACCTTGCTTTTTGGCTTCTGTCATTTGGCTTTGGGCTGTTTTTTTCTAACTAAATAAAGTGTGTCAACCCAGGATGTGGTTAAAATTAAAAAAAAAAAAAAAGAAAAGAAAGGAAAGGAAGGGAAAGGAAAGGAAAGGAAAAGGAAAGGAAAGGAAAGGAAAGGAAAGGAAAGGAAAGGAAAGGAAAGGAAAAAAAGAAAAGAAAAGAAAAGAAAAGAAAAGAGAAAAGGGCTGGACAGATGGCTCAGTGGTTAAGTGCACTGACTGATTTTTCAGAGGTCCCGAGTTCAAATCCCAGCAACCACACGGTGGGTCACAACCATCTGTAATGAGATTGGATGCCCTCTTTTGGTGTGTCTGAAAACAGCTACAGTGTACTTAAATATAATAAATAAATAAATTTTAAGAAGAAAGAAAGAGAGAGAAAATAAAAGGAGAAAAGAAATAGAAAAGAAGGAAGGAAAAGAAAAAGTGATGGGAGCTGGCTGTGGCTGGCTGTCTCGAGGCACAGGTCTGTAATCCCAGTAATTTAAGAGACTGAGACAGGAAGTTCAAAAGTTCAAACCAACCTGGGCAACTTGGAGAGGCCCTGTCTCAAAAAGTTTAAAAAGGAGGCTGGGTATAATGACACACTCTTGTATCCCAGCACTCAGGAGACAGCACAGAAGAATCTTCACAAGTTTGAGGCTTCATCTTATATAGTGAATTCCAAGCTAGCCAGGACTACATAGAAAAACCCTATCTACAAAATGGGTGGCTGGGGTGGGTGAGGATATAGCTTAGTAATAGGGTGTTTGCCTGGCATGTAACAAGCCAAACCCCCAACACCACAAAAATAATTAGTTGGCCAATGCAAGATCACTGTCTTAACAATAGAAGGATGTGGTAAATGAATGAGTTTTAAAGTGTTCTACTCTACAGAGATCCCCTCCTACCTTTTAAGTGTGGTGTACTGAGCTGTCTCTGCATAGAACGTCCTCAAAGTTCTACTACTCTACTTAAACTGGCTACTTGCTCCCCATGTGCTTTTGAAAGTTCAGCGTGTGAATGTAACAGAGTCTTGCTGTACATCTTTTTAATGAGGATATAACTGAAGAGTCTAACTGCTTAATATGTCATTAACCCTTTTTCCACAGCACCAACACTGAGTCCACAAACACAGATGCAATGCACACAATGAACACTGTGTCACAGCCACAATGCAGATTATTTTCAGGTTGGAATTTGCAGGCAGAAGAACAGAAACAGACAATGACTCATGTGATGAACAGTTATATAGACAACTGTACCCAAGAAAGCTGCCACCTACATCCCATAATGACATCAGATGACAATGGGGGTATAGAGGGGGTAGTTTTCTAATTTATCTGGAAATGAGATTTGCTACCAAGGAAGCACTTTACACAATCAAGAAGACACGGCAAACATCTCACACATGGCTTGAGTCCTAGCATGTCCAGCTTCATACACAGCAGCATTGGCTATGGAGGTGACAGCACTCTACTGCTGGCATTTCACTAGACTCTTCTAAGGGAAGTCCGTGTATCCATGAACGCACACTACCATACAGATGATGCAGGCTCAATGCTCAAGCTGCTTTTACTACTTGGCAACAACCAAGCATTTCATGCCTGTGAGACTTAAAATCCCACTAGAGAAGCAGATGGACCTACAATGCTAGATGTGCACAAAAGGGTCCAAAGCATAATGCATATTTATGATCTCAAAGCCATAAAACATCACCTGGAGAGGTAGAATCTTACTGGCCCCTGACTACCAAATTCTAAACCTCAAGCTATATAATATGTAGTCAAATCACCCAATACACACACACACACACACACACACACACAAATGCACACTCTGCAGAGGCTCTGTACATATCTGCCTCCCCTTCCTACAGTGCAGCTCCCGAAGTTCACCTGGAAACACCCTGTGCACCCTTTTAGACACAGCTTGATTGCCTCTTTAAAGCTGTGACTTCCTGAGGAAGCCATTTTTTGCCTTCTTCAGTGCTTTTGCTTTTCCTGGACATGATGCCATGGTTATCTGATTTATACATCTACTTCCCCATTAGAATAAAAAATCTCATCTTTGAATCCTATCATATGTCCCCAGCACAGTGTTTGGCACAGAGTTATTTAAACTTTTGTTTTGTTTATTGGGGTATTTTCTTGTTGTTTATTTTGGTTTTTAAGACAGAACTTCAAGTAGACTAGGCTGGCTCAGGATGATCTTGAATTCCTGACCAGGATACATTGCTGAATATGCGCGCACGTGTGCGTGTGCGCGCGCGCACACACAGACACACACACACACACACACACACACACACACACACACACACACGA
This sequence comes from Apodemus sylvaticus, assembly GCF_947179515.1. NCBI lineage: Eukaryota > Metazoa > Chordata > Mammalia > Rodentia > Muridae > Apodemus > Apodemus sylvaticus. Next base: position 135,844,020 of record NC_067474.1, read on the forward strand.
GTGTTTAATCTCCAGTCTACAGTGAGCTCTTTTTCTCTTTGCCACAGGGTACAATTTACAGGGAAAGCAGAACAAACAAGGAAGGTCCCCCCCTCACCCCCAGGGAATGGCCTTTATATTGATACTATGAGATAATTTAATGATGATTTAATGATACTATTTAATGATTTAATAGTTTTGATAAATCACTTTTAGTAAAACTTGTCAATATAATCATGACTGTGAGAATTAAGATGCACCGACTATAAAAGCTCAGAAAGATATCTGACCTTAAGTAGAGGAGGATATAACAGCAAGAAAGCTGGAAATGGGAAGCAGAAATTCTGTCTACATCTGCTGGATTTTAACCTCAAGAAGGTTAAAAAAAATTGTCTGCATTATCATATGCCATAAACATGTAGTTAAAATAACTTAAAATTGACAGCTTATGATCTAAGGATTGATATTAGGAAACAATGGTATGGGCATTGATATAAAGCAAACAGAAGGAAAGCTAAAGATTAATGTTCAAAAGTTAGCACTGCGCTGATGAGACAACTCCACAGGTAAACTCCTTCCCGCCACATCTACCCATCTGTGTTCTGTCCTAGGAGCCACAGCAGAAACAGAGAACTGATTCCTACAAGGTGTCACACACGTGCTGTAGCATGTGCAGATGAGCACACACACACATACACGCGCGCGCGCACACACACACACATACACACACACGTGCATGGGCACAATTAAAATGTATTAATTTTTAATTTTAAAAGGTTAAAATTTAAAGCTATTAAAAAACCTTCACAGAAAGAAATTCCCTGGTCTAATTTTTCATACATGTTTGAAGAAGCAGGAAATATCTAGACTATCCTCAAGGGTCCTGTAAAGCACATTTGCAAAAATGCCAGAACTCCCATATATAGAAAATGGTTTTGGCTTAAGGACCAGGGGATTACTGTGAGTCATTCTAACTGTGGCTTCCAGTAACCAGAGTATTTTAAGGATATAAAGCAAAAAATGCAACGAATAAAATCAAGATAAAATAAATAAAATCAAGAATGGTAAAAATATCCAGACACTGGTGGTGCACACCTTTAATCCCAGCACTTGGGAGACAAAGGCAAGTGGATCTCTTTGAATTTGAGGCCAGCCTGGTCTACTGAGGAGTTTTAGAACAGCCAGGGCTACACAAAGAAACCCTATCTGGAGGGGGGGGGGGGCGGAGATATATTCCTTTTTATGTTATGTGTAAGAATGTTTTACTTGCATAGATGTCTATGCACAATATGCACATGTCTGGTGCTCATAGAAGCCTTGGAAGCCAGAGGAGGATATTAGATCGCTGGAACTAGATCAACAAATGGTTGTGAGCCATCATGTAGGCCCTGGGAATCAAACTTGGGTCCTCTATAAAAGTGCTCTTAATGCTGAGCCATCTCTCCAGCCCTTGTGCACACTTTTCAAAGATAACTTCCACGAGAGAAGCTGTTTTCTAAATCACTCAAGAATATCCACCAACTTAATAGAAAACCAGCCTCTGTATAGCCTTGAAATACTGTGGAAGCTCTTTAGTGTAAATAGACAGAGAATCTACATGGTTTCCATGTTATGCTGTCATTGAAAATTCCAAAGAACCGAAAGCACTGGGTAAAGTGCTGAAAACCTGTACGTTTAATGTCATTGTTTAATATCTACATACACACATAAAAAATAAAGAAAATGATGATGTTTGTCCTTGCATATATCACCTCTCAAAGATCAGGTAAGGGAGGCTGAGGGGAAGGCTCAGCAAGTAAAGCACTCACCCTGCACATGTGAGGACTGGAGTTCAGATCCCCGGAACTCACCTACAGGCCAGGTGGGCACGGCAGCCTGCCTAAAACCCCACTGTATAGGAGGCAGACACAGGGGATCATCAGGACAAGGTGGCTAGGTTAGCCAGAATCAGTAAAAGACTGCTCTCAATAAAAAATGGAGACCGACGGAGGAAGACACCCAATGTCAACTTGCACAATGTCAGGCTTGCACACAGAGTACACGGGCGTATGTACATATGTGAGATATGTATGTCCTCACACACATACATTTAAAATGAAAGTCAGGTAAGGCAAAGCACTTGGGAGGAAGAGACAGGAGGATCACAACAAGTTTGCATCTAGTCTGGTCTACATAGCAAGTCCCAGCCCAGCCAAAACTATGTAAACCTGTCTCAAGTACAGGGGTAAGAAATTGGGTACAAGGGTGAATGCCTGCAGTGCAAGCTTTAGGGAAGCAGACCAGGAGGAATTCAAGGAGGAAGACCAGGAGTTCATTAATCAGCTACAGGTCAAGGCCAGCCTGTTTCAAACACAGTACAAGGGCAGGTAAGAAATGGCCAACAATGGTTACACTCAGGAAGAGAACAAAGGTGGCTATGGGTCACCTTAGGACAATGAATTTTCTTTTTTTTTCTTTCTCTGTATAGCCCTGGCTGTCCTGGAACTCACTCTGTAGACCAGGCTGGCCTCGAACTCAGAAATCCGCCTGCCTCTGCCTCTCAAGTGCTGGGATTACAGGCATGCGCCACCACTGCCCGGCTCACAGTGTTCCCAGAACCCACCCCAGGTGAATCTCAACCACCTGCAAGCCCAGCTCCAAGGGATCACATACCCTCTCGTGGCATCCATTAACACTGCGCTCACATCTACACATTTAAAATAAAAATAAAATGTGTATGAAACATATCTGAAAATAAATAAATAAAAACATCAGGTGACAAGATAGCTCAGTGGGTAAGGAAAGGTGCTTGCCAGCAAGCCTGACCACTGGAGTTCACTCCCCACATGGTGGGAGTTGTTCTCCCTCTCTCTCTCTCTCTCTCTCTCTCTCACACACACACACACACACACAAATAAATTAATTAATTAAAACATAATATTAAATTTTAAAATGAGCATTCATTGCCAAAGAGCTATTTTGGAACATCACAAAAGTATCCACTTACAGGTTTGTAGTGCTACATCAATACACTAAATACTAATAGATGAACACTCTCAAGACCTGGTCTGGTGAGCTCTTGATTTTCTGAAAAGGACACGAGGAAAACAGAAAAAGTAAACTCAAACCCAAATCTCATTTTAGTCAACAGTCTTTTAATTCTTCTGCCAACTGCTGGTCCTTTTTATCAGGGCTGAGAGGGTCATGGTCTACTGATGCAAATGTCTCTCTTTCCCACACCCTGAGCACTGCCTACAAGTTCATCACAAAATCTGAAAGTGGAAAAGAGGAACAAAACGAAGGAGGGGTTAACCGGCAGACTGGGCTGGGCATTCTGCAGCTAGATAAACAGGCCTCAGCAAAAGCCTGTCTAACAGAACTGAAAGATAATAGGCACATGGGCATCTCTTTTTTAATAGTGGCAAGTGTGATTAGAAGAATTCCTAACTTCAGAACATTCAGGATCCAAGGTTTTAGCATCGTGGCAGACAGCTACTAGGCTTCGTTGTTGTTCTTTGCTTTTTACATCTTGGGTATTAGCTTTGTGGGAACTGTACATGTATGTACTACAGCACCCTCATGGAAGTCAGGGGACAATTTGTGGGAGCTGGTTCTCTCCTCTTACCATGTGAGTCCTGGGGATCAAACTCAGGTTGTAAGTCTTAGTGGCAAGCACCTTTATCCACTGAGCCCTATCACAGGCCCCAGTTACCAATTCTCATCATGAATTAACTAAGTTCTTTGTCTGATTATACCCAGTAAGGCTATTAATAAAGGGTAATGGGGGCTTTGGAGGAAGACCTGGTAACCTAAGCTCTCTCTTCCACGTGGTATATTTTATTGGAATGAGTGAGAATAAGAACAACATGGGTACAGGGGAGGGGGTGGTGCTAAAAATCATCAAAAATGGCATCTGAGTCTCCAAACGTGGCAATGTTCACTCAGGGGATGCCTCACCGTGACTTAAAATTGTCAACTGAGGGCATTAGACAATTTGAGTAGACCAAATATGTTCCTACAGTGTAAACCAAACCTTCCAATAGATCCAACAAGAATCAATCTTCAAGAAATTTAGCTCCTCAACATAAATTGAACTCCTGTTAACACAGAAATTCAGGAGAGAAGTCTGGGGACCTGCTTTCCTAGCAGTTCCCTGCATTTGCCTACTGATCGAGGTCACTAAAATTTATTACTCGGAGTCTAAGTCAATGCATCATCATTCTTGTGCCCTCCTTACATAACCTTACTCTAAAATAAACCACAATCACATGAAGCATGGGCTAAGTCTCTACTGCTTTTCTCATCATTAATACACACACATCCGAATGCTTTATACTACTTTATACCCATATGCTACGTGGCAAATTTAGGAAATGAACTAAAGTGAATACCCCCTCCCAATTATAGCTGCTCCAAACTACAAAGCCAGGTACAAATAGTTCACTAGTAAAATTTTCTACCATCTTGACCTTTAATTGTAACACAGCATGAACCTTTACAGGCACAGAAAACAAAGGCTAAGTGGTGGTGACCAATTTCCAACGACCCTTCCTATTTCACCTCTAGAAGTGTAATCACGAAGGAAATAACGAATTTAAGAAATTCCTCGCTTCCTTTTCTCCCTGCCTGAATGGGTCCTGCATTACAGCCCAGGTCTGCTAGTTTCTGCCACCACACACGCATGAGGCCTCGACAGCCCAGGCTAGACTATCTAGAAATCCGCACTGTGTCTCTGCATGAGGCAGCTTCTCAGTGCACACGACCTGGGTGAAGAAAGCACTCTGTCAGAGCTCAACAAGGTGGTAAAAACGACAGGAGCCGCTAACGAAATAGCAGCCAGCAAGGAATGCCACCTTTAAATATCACTTCGACAGTTTTTCTCTTCGTCATCTCACCTTCCTCCTCGCCACCCCCACCCCCACCCCCACTACACTGCAGCTCACCCACAGCTTTGCCAAGTGAAAGGCTGCCAGCTCTGGATGACAGCGAGCCCAAAAGCCATTCAGAGTCTGCAACACAGACATTCTCACCTGAACACACCGGGCAACCCCACCCCCACTATACCATCCCCACCTCGATGACACACACACACACACTCGCCCACACCAAACCCAGCAGGCTCATGAGCGAGGGTGGCTCGCGTTGTCATACGAGGGGAACTCGCCCTGAGCTCCAGAACCCCCTCCCCACTCAGGCCACCGCCACGCCGCCGCTCCGCAGCTGGCCCCCCACCGGCGCCCCGGACATGTTACCTTTGGACTGGCAGTCAGCACAGAACTTGTTATCTTCCTCCAGCAGCAGGTTGGCCAGGACCGCCTGGTACCGATCCACGTCCTTCACCGACTTGCCTGTCATGGCCAGGGTGCCGGCGGGGGCAGAGGGCGACGCGCCCCCTGCGCCCCCAAAACCCCTGCCTCTGTCCGGGGCTGAGGCCTCGGGGTCCCCGCCCAGGCAGTCCTCTCGCCCGGCCCCGAGCAGCCCCGGGGTCAGGGCCGTCTGCCCCCCGCTCCGCAGCCCCTCAGCGCGGCGCCCCCTGGCGGGCTTCGGGCGAGGCAGGGACCCGCGGAGGCTGCGGGACCCCAGAAGCGGCCTAGGCGGAGCGAGCTGTCGGCCTCAGGCCTGCGGGACGCTCACTTGACCCCCGGTGCTGAGGGTCTGCCCGCTGCGCTTCCCGCCTCGGTTTCCCTGGCAGCTGCGACCAGCTCTGCCGCCACCTCACCGCCTACTTCCGGCAGCTCTTCCTCTCCTCCTCCACCCAGCCCAACCCGCGCATGCGCCCCGCCCACCGCGCCGCAATGGGCTCTTCCCTAGGCTCCGCCTCCTAGGAGCCAATCCGGGAAGAGCCAGGGGCGGGGCCTAGGTGGAAGCGGCTGGAGGGAAGACACGCCCCCTGCATGTCCTTGGAAAAGAATGAATGAAGCCGGGTGGAAAGAGAGGAGAGTGTAGAGAATAAAGTGGAGGGAACGACCAACATTTACTGAGCTCATACTGTGTGCCAGGTACTGCTCTAAGCGCTTTCTAGTAATTATCACAGTATGCTCTTCACAGCAACCTTTATGAGATGTGTTATTTATTATCCTTATATAATACAAGGGTTGTGGATATCCCAGACTCCCTCAGGTTAGTCTTTCCTAACACAGACAAAAGAACTCACCCTCTGACCCGAGTTAAAGAGACATTACACCCTCCATCATGATCACTTCTAACTTGGAATGCCTCCTGCCACTGATACATGCTGATATGCCTTCTCTGTGACTTCTGTCCCTTTTGAACATTGTTCTGACTAGTGTCTAGGCAGAACTTTTCTTTACTTTTGTTTTTCTTGTTTTCTTTTGGTTTTTTGGATTTGCTTTTTTCAAGACAGGGTTTCTCTGTATAGCCCTGGCTGTCCTGGAACTCACTCTGTAGACCAGGCTGGCCTCAAACTCAGAAATCCGCTTGCCTCTGCCTCCCAGAATGCTGGGATTACAGGCGTGCACCACCACCGCCCGGCTTTTTCTTTCCTTTTTAAAAATATATTTTTGAACAGGTTCTTCCTAAGTAGCCCTTGGTGGCCTGGAACTTTACATTGTAGATCAGGATGGCCTCGAACTCACAGAACTCTGCCTCCAAAGTGCTAGGATTAAAGGTATGTACCACTATATCCTGGCCTCCTTTACGTACTAGTGTGTGTGTGTGTGTGTGTGTGTGTGCGCGCGCGCGCGCGCGCGCGCGCGCACCCAAGAAGACCAGAACAGGGCATTGCATCACCTAAAGCTGGAGTTTCATGTTGTCAAGAGCTGATGGATGAACTGCCTGTTGTGGGTATTGGGGAAGGAACCAGGGTCCTATGAAAGAGTGCCAGACCCTCTCATCTGCTGAGCCATCTCTCAGGTTGTTTGGGTGAGAGCCAGTTATAGGGTAACATGGAGTAAGCAACTACGTAAAAATGGTTATTCAATATTATTTTCCAAAGCCTCTCTTGTTACAAAGTGTCTGGGGCTGTCTTGAGCCCAGTGCTGTAGTGCTTGTGTGTACAGTCCCTCCCTTCACTTATCGAGTTCTTACAAGAAACTGGTAGAAGACAGGATGGGCTAAAGGAGAGGAGAACACTGTTTTCTGATTTGTGCTCTTAGGGGATTCTTCTAAAGGCTAGAGTAATAGACCAGGGGGCCAGCAAGATAGAGTGTTTAATCCTAAGACAGCGCTCTTGTCCATCTCTACTTTCTCCCAAGACCAGGCTCCCCTCAAAATGTTTATATTATATATTTATAATTTATATATTATATATTTATTTATGATATATTATAATATATATTTATATTATATATTATAAAGGGAAATTAAAATATTTGTTACATTATTAATCAGAATAATTTATTCCTGTCCAAAACCTTTTCATTCTAGTGAAGTCTCAAAAAATTTACTTTCGTAAATGTCCAAGTTCATATAGTATTCACCTAAGACAGACCCCATCAGACTCAATATTATCTTAGTTGTTTTTAAATATTTATTTTAATTTATGGAGATAGGGTCTCACTATGTAGCCCTGGTTCCCTTGAACTCACTATGTAGTAACCCTGGTTCCCTTGAACTCACTATGTAACCCTGGTTCCCTTGAACTCACTATGTAACCCTGGTTCCCTTGAACTCACTATATAACCCTGGATCCCTTGAACTCACTATGTAACCCTGGATCCCTTGAACTCACTATGTAACCCTGGTTCCCTTCAACTCACTTTGTAGACCTGGTTGGCCTTGAACTCACAAAGTTCTGCCTGCCTCTGCCTCCTGAGTACTAGGATTAGAGGCATTGCAACATGCTGGCCTTAAGATTTAGTTTTAGCTGGCAGCGGTGGTGCACGCCTGTAATCCCAGCACTTGGGAGGCAGAGGCAGGAGGATTTTCTGAGTT